>NC_092352.1:70649953-70949953 GCF_963676685.1 Mytilus edulis | reverse complement strand
CAAAAGACTTAACTAAAGCTTGTGTCTTTCATTTGGATCTATGTTAACCTTCAAACAATAGCTTCTTCCAAACATTACAGACTAGAGTATAATGCATGGTTTGTAGATCTTGTTCTCCTGACATTTGGTTTATGTTTACAATTATTATTACTATGTCCTTTCAGACTCAATTGATATGTTCTCCAATGTTGACTTATTTGTAGATTTTGTCCTGCTCATCCTTTTTGCTGTCTACTGTTTTTTAAATGGTTATTTAGTGTATCTCAAAAAGTGGGGGGAAACATCCTTCCTACATTCTGTTGTAGCATATTGACAATACAAAGGTAATCTATAACCCAAACTATGATTGGTTGTGGTCAGCAAATGAACCACAAATGTATATGCACATTCAAAAATTAGATGAAGATTAAAATTATTGAAAATTTAACAAAGACTAAGGCCACTTTTTTTTTTATTAGTTGGTTTACGGGATTCTTCTTAAAAAAGGAAGGGTAGGAGGTAGAAAAAAATAAATAAAAAAATAATGAAAAAATATAGGGTAGGAGGCGAAAAAAAATTAAAAAATAAAAATTGGAATTAATACTGTTTTTTTTTTACCAAAAGTAGAGAGAAACGAACAATGACATTACTCTATATAATAGTATTAAACTAACCATGTATGCAGATCGTTTCATAATTTGGTATCAATTCTTGCTGTTAAAGTGTTTTAATTTAAATTAAATGTGTTACAAGGGGTCCAATGTCAATGTAGATTGATGAAAGCAGATATATATATATATATGTCCCTGATGAAAGGGAAGTGTCTTTTCCAATTGCATTTCTCTTTGTTCTGTGTATTTATTTATCAAATTTAGATCAGGGAGTGACAAAATTCCTCATAACACAATACAATCTTATTGAGGAAATACCATATGCGCTCTGCATGTCTCTGCCTTCATATCTGGTACATGAAAACATGTCCTTTTAAGGCTTTTTATGCTATTTTACACTGCTAAGTATTAGCTTATATCTCGAAGTGTCCTGTGATTGACCCTTTTTATAAATGTCGAAGTGATTTTAATTGTCAGGCATTCTATGACAGTAATACATGTTCTGATTTTGTGTTGGGATCTTGTTCACCATATCCCATCTCTGTCCCATTAAATCTTAATGGGTACCGTCAGATGGTATTTAGGTATTTATATAATAAGGCCAATTAATCAGACACCCATCCCTGGCAGCAAGTTAAAAGATCCTTCTCTTTTAGTGACGTCTGACAAGGCTATTTAAAAACAAATCTTGGATGCCAGGTAGCCTTGCCAGACGTCATAATTATTTGGACTATTACCTCATAAGTGTAATGGAACTAAAACAGCCCCTTTCGACGGGTTTCAGACTTTCTGATCAACACTTGAACCAAAGTTGACCCGCCGTCAACCTCACTGACTGTCTGAAACAGGGGTTCAAATTAGCAGTGGTCCGACCTTTTAAACCAAAATTCTCAAACGATCTCATAAATAATTTTCATTTTTATTATTCATGACTGCGATGTTCATTTTGTTCAACTGCTAGATTTACACCGAAAATCTCCAACAATTAATGTGTAAATCTAAGTAAGTATAAGTAAGTATTCTGGTCCTCCATTTTCAACTGGTTTCTTTTCACCACATTAGATCATGTTGAAACGTTGACTGAACAGGGAACCGCCTTTCAACTGGTTCCTTTTCACCACATTAGATCATGATGAAACGTTGACTGAACAGGGAACCGCAGGGATTTTCGAATCCACTTTGAGGGTATTCTGACTGGAAGAAGAAAGACCGATCTTTTTTATCATGTTTTTATTTTTATTTGTACTTCTTCAAACAGAAAAGGGTCGGCGGAATTAAAAAAAATCTTCAAAATCGTGAAAAACAGGGTCAGCGGATCCGTAAACCAACAAATAAAAAAAAAAGTGGCCTAACAACAAGGATTAATCAAATCAACAGTTTATCCTTTCTGTTGTACAAACATTTGAGGTCAAGCTGCTCTCCAGGGGTTAACTTTACATTTAGGGATAAATAATTCACATTTCCATCATTATAGGGTTATTGCATGAATATTGGGGAATATTGTCCAGAGAAGAATTTTATATTGCACGAGCTTGCGAGTGCAATATATGTTCTACGAGGGACAATATTCCCCAATATTCATGCAATAACCCTTTTATTGTATAGCAATATAATATTGAAAGTGAAAAATGGTTTAAACTAAGATTTTGTCATTGATGACGTCATGAATTTTGAAGATTTATTGCACTAGTGCAATATTAGAATTTATTGCACGCTATCTTTTGGTTACTTTCTGTTGGAAATATTATATTGCTATACAATAAATTGAGATATCTTGATATGAGCAAAATGCTACAATTATTCTAGTTTAAATTTAACCAGAATGCATTACTAAACCATGTCAGCCTCTCATTGAAACAGAATTTTTTGAGAAGCCTTTAAATGATTGCTTTATTTTTAATTCATTTTATATTTTCAATCTTCTACAATTTCACAACACACATGACACATCTTGTTCTCAAACATTTCCACAACCATTCAGCATTCCATATGAATGTATAAAAATCCAGAAATGTGTTTCATACACATTAAAATTTATAAAATTATGTTTTATTTGTCTATTTCATGTACATTAGTCCTGTTTTTTAAACCTCTTTAATACAAAACATCTTTTGAACTATAATATTTTAGCTGACCTGTTATACAGGTTTTGTAAATGATTTATAGTAGTACAATTTTATCTTGTTTCAAAGACATTTAAAAATTTATATCATATGATCATCTTACTTGGTATTAATAGCATTCACTAAATATTAAAATAGGTGATCATTTAGTTCTGAAATTATAACGTTCAGGATACAATTTGTGGATTATAATTCAATTTTTATTATATTTGATAAAAAGGAAATTTTAAATAGTGATAAAACAATTTTTGTGCTTGCGATTAAACAATGCTTATTTTCAGATATATGATTTATTTATATTTCTCTAATTCTACGGAAATTTATCCCTTTCCGAACCCATTGTATAAAAAAATTTAATCAACGTGTGGTTGCTGGTGATCTCAAAAGATCATTGGATGATTTTAAGGGTCATGACCTTTTTAGCCAACTGGATGAATCAAAATATGCTAACAGGTGTTGATGAAATTGACAACTTCGTGCAATGTGAAAGGCACTCCAAGGGGATTTTCGGTTAACAAAAAAAGAAAATGTATCTTTTAATCATTAGAGAAACAAATTCTTACATAGTTACTCGTGGATTTTCGGATTTATCCAACCTCGATAGTTAAATTATAAATTTTAAAGTCCTCGCCGAGGCGGCTTGGACTTTAAAATTGATAATTTAACTATCTCGATTGGATAAATCCGATAATCCACTGGTATCAATGTAAGAATCTATATATATCATGTATATTGGGATCTGAAGGGATACATACCGGTACTATAAAACTGATGATTAAATAATATTTGCATTGATTATAAGTGTATATGAAAAAAGATAACATAATACAGTAGATATGGCTAAAAATCTTATTGTATGCCAATTTTGTGGAATGTCTAAAAGGATCAAATGGAAATGCTTTTACTGCGACCTTGTCATGTGCCAAAAATGTAAGGAAAAGCACTCAAAATTTGGTGGATCAGAAGAACATTGTATTATTGACCTGAAACAGGTTGGAACTCCAGAAAATGTGGACATTATTCGACAGTTTAATCTTAAAAACATTCGATGCGAACTCCATACTGATGAAAAGTGTTCTCTTTTTTGTAAGGACTGCAATAAACCAGTTTGTTCTTACTGTGTCCTTGAACCTGACCATAAAGGTCATAACCTTGACAAACTTAGCACTGTGTATAACAATCAGTTATCAGAACTGAAAGACATCAAGAAAAAGATAAAAAAAACTTTACCTGATCTCAGTAAAAAAGTGAGTGAAAATACTGCCGCCTGTGACAATTACAACAAAACAAAACAAAAAATTATCCAAAGAGAAAAGGAAATAAAGGATAAAGCTTCTAAAGAAGCTGCAATTCTAATTGATGAACTAGACAAAATATTTATACCAGGTAAAGATGCTTTCATGGAAGAAAACCAGAGGATTCAAGAAAGAGAAACTAAACTGAAGGAAATAAGCAATGAAATTGATGCTGCTTTACAATCCCACCAAGCAACAATTGTGTTATCAACTATAAACAAAGTAGACAGATATGTAGAGCCAAATACCAATTCTGACATTATACCACTAGGGCAAAAGTTGAGGTTTATAGTTCAGGATCTGCCAAGCATTAATTTTGGGTCTCTAAAAAAATGTCCAGTTCTCAAGGTCATCAATACACTTGAAACAAATGTAAGTGGTTTTTTGAAGCTTAGAAGTTTCAAAGATGGAACTTTAATCTGTACATATTTCCAACGCAATCACTTTTATATGGGACCTGGGTATTATCTAGGAAGAGGCAAAGTACTTACTGACAAATTGATCATCAAACCTGATGTTTCTTATTCAGACGACTTCGACTATCCACACGATATGACTGTAACTGATGATGAAACGATACTAGTCAATACTAAATATGGATTAAAGTGTGAAAATAATGGTAAATTTTCATTATTTGAAATAAGTAACACCCCTTTTAGCGAAGACATTTTTCACACAAAAGGAATACATTCATTTGACCAAACAATTGTAGTTGGATTTGAGACATATCCGTCACAAGAAATTGGAGTGTTATTCCTTGATAAGCATGGACATTGCTTTAAAACATTAAGAAAAACAAAATGTGATTCTGACTATCAGATACTTCATCAAATCAATAAATTAACAACAAATTCAAAAGGGGACATAATTATCAATAGTGGAGTTAACATTTCTTTATATGATTCACGTTTTACATTCAAATGGACTTATCAGAATTCTCATAAACTCAATGATATAGTCACAACACCTGATGGACTAATTGTTATGGCTGACGAACTTTCAATACATGTATTATCTATGGACGGGGAACTCCTCACTAGTATTGGGGAACAGGAAGGCATCTGTCACCCTAAATGTGTACATAATTATTTGATTGGACAACTGTTGGTTGCATGTTATGGGGGGTACGATAAGAATGCAAATATTCATGTGGTGAAGGTACTTGACTCTTAACCATCTTTATTTGTTTAAAAAGGTCAACATAAAAAAGTACCAGGTATTTAAATTTGAATAAACATTTTGGCAGTTAAATTACTATATAGTTTCAAAAAACAAATCCAAAAGATTGACAAAAATCATCACCAAAGGGCAATGACTTTTGTAAGAAGTTACTTGCAATTTAAACTGTGTTAATTGTTTTGTAGATTCTATTTTGTTCATTATTGTTACAGTATACAAGTTCTCTTTACCTCTTGACCTACTTTAGTTATCACCAAAACACAAAAATAGGTAAACAAGAATGGGTCCATAGTACATGAATGCCCAACTGGCACTAACATTTTCTGTGTTCAGAGGACCATCAAATTGGTGTCAAAACTTTAATTTGGCATTAAAATTAGAAGGATCATATCATAGGACCATGTGTACAAAGTTTCAAGATAATTGGACTTTAAACTTCATCAAAACCTGAAGCGGGACAGACAGATGGACAAACTAACAGATGAACAGAGGCATAGACTGAAAAACATAATGCCTCTTAGTGGGGCACAAAACTTTAAACAGAAGCAGGACAGACCAATGAACAGACAGACAGACCGAAAAAAAGGTTCCCCCTAGTTGGGCATAAAAATCAATAAGTATATGTATTTCAGAATATTTCCAATAGGTATATAATTGATAATTTTTTTCAAAGGTTAAAATAATTATTTTGTTTGTTCCACCCTTGACAAATTTTCATGTAAAGATCTCTGATGCCTTTCACAAGAAGGCCATTTTTGTCATGCTGAATATAAATTTATAGCTCTTTTCATGCTGATTATATTTTTGTTTAAAGTTTCACTCCATCTATTCTATTTTTCAATAACAAGTCAACATCTGTAAATGTTTTCAAGAAAGTAGATGTCAGACCATATTGTATATTATTTTTTAATTATTTCTTAGCCAGTGGTTATATTTGTTCTCCTGCATGTTCTTCAGATATTTAATAATAAGATTTTCTAGACTTAAGATTGATTGTGGCCATGTTTTGTTTCATTTTTCTGAGTTCTTTCAGCAAGAGTAAAAAACAATGGACTGCAAGTTACGATACAATCGCATTGCATATTGATCTGTATTTTTATCAAATATTCTATAAATACATATATATTAATAGACAGACAGTTTGTTTTCAGTAATTTTAAGAGTCTTTTGATACAATATAATGTTTATTACTAATTATAAATATTATTGTTTATACTCATGTTTAAATTTTGTATCATACTTTTATTTAAGAGTTAAGGATTTTCATTTACAATATTTTTGGGACAGCAATTAATGTCATTCTGACCTAAGACAGGCACATACACATAAACATAAACATTGGACAAGGTTAACAAGCTAAGGAGGCAAAGGTTGTTAACTTATATCCTTAACCGGTATTTTGAATATGACAATCAAGACAAAAACAGGGATTTCAATGACCAAAACAGATCAAAAGTGTTTGTTTAGCCATGCTCTTCAAACTTTCATGGTTGAAACCTATTACATGTGGAGATACAAGTAGACTGAAGAGGCTGGTATTCAAGGTATTCTTGATAAAACTTTTTCTAGTTATGTAAATAAAACTAACTTATGTTGATGGGAGTTTTGCCATCTCTGCAGAGTACTGTAGGAGTTAGTAGGATAAGTATGACAACTACAAATACCTGGTATAGCTTCTATAGCCTTTTGGTAAACCACTTCAGCAACATGGCCTTCCAACACAGTATCAGATACTTTGTCTGTCTGAAATACAAAAAAAATACAAAAAATAAAGCAGATATCAACAATATCGTAAGGAACATTAAATATACAGTTCCACAACCATATAAACAGTTAAGTTTCAGTTTGATTTTGCATGAGGTCAAGAATCAGGTAGAAATGCATGGGCAAAATAAAAAATCTCCCATCAGCATGATCAGGAGATCTCCACAACATAAGAAAATAAGATTTTGGCTCAGGCTTGCAACTTGGTTTAAAAAATACAGTCATTTATGGAAGTTTATGATAAACCACCAATAAATATGAATCATGGTAAACTTAAACATAGATGCCAACCTCCTTTTGACACAATCAGTAACAATCTATCAAGTTTTCTGTAATTTTGAAAAGTTTTCAGTAATCATTCAAAAACGTGCATTTACCAATAAAAATTACTGACGAGTGGTTGCGAAGTGATGTGCACTAGCATATTTTTTACACATGTTATCTGTAGTATGTATTCCATTCATTAATCGTTCAGATGTTCTCAACTAGTACATTTTTGTTTTGTCAAGGAGAAGTAGAGAAATGGGGAAAGCTACTTCATAAAAGCAAGTTAGCCTCTTTGGAAGCCAATAAGTAATTACCAAACGATAGGTTGATAACTCCCGAGAAACCAGAATCCTTACATTGGTGTTTTCTAAAAACTGGATCAGGCCGGAAAAGTAATGATAAAAATCCATGTTTTACAAAATTGAACGGTAATGACTAGGAATCCGTAACTTTTCGACTTTGACCGTAATAGCATACTTTTAATCGCAAAATCAGAGAAATTACGGAAAAATCATAATGGTTGGCATCTATGCTTAAATTTTGTTTATGACCTAAGAAAAGGGATTGGCACATCTCATCTATTTTGTGTTTAATGAAACATAATAACTATTAGAGCGGTTCCTTTATAAGTACCATCATTAGTACAAAACGGCATCTTTAGATGTTATCATTTTGCATGGTATTTTTAAAGTAAACAAAGTATTTATCACTAGCTGACAAGAGTTATTTCCCCTTTTTGGCAATGATCTTTGTATTTTGAAAAATATCTTGTATTTTCTAAAACTCTCATTTAACAAAGTAATGGGATTTGGCTGTCATCCATATAGTACCAATTGAATCTTTTGGTTTTGGTTTTCTATGAGAAAAATACTTATATTGTGTAAACATAGAAAAGCAGTAATACCAAATTTCTGTAACAGAATAAATTCTACCGGATATCATGGATATATATATAAAATTAAATTTAAAGTTCAGACTTGATGATTGTAAGGATTGTCCTTCGCACTATTTACTATAATTAATATTGTTGAGGATCAACTTAGTGTTCAGTAGGGCTGTGTTTATGTTAAACTGAATTATATTTGATTATTATTTCAACGATGATTGAAACACTATGATACATTTAACGGTCTTCATGATTATTTGAAGTATACAGTCACCTCATTTCACCAGTACAGCCTTCAAGACCTCCGATATGTTTCCTCTTCATAATTTATCTCAAATCAGCAATCCTCTAACACTGTCAGCAGTCAATTGTTTTTTGTACAAAATCTTTATTTCATCGTTTAATCATTTTTTTATGTTTTAACTACAATCATAACAAAAGCTAAATGTTCAGCATAAAAGTTTTAAACGAAAATCTGAACCGGTTTAAACTGAGATTGTGCAATAGGTGAATTTGTGAATTCCTCGTGTTCCACTCCTTTCTGTGTTCAATGAAAACAATATCACTGACTCATTTCTCCACAATTATAAATACATTTTGATTGTTTTCTTCAAATTTTCAACATATTTTTTTAGAAAAAAAACTCACCTCTTCCTCATCAATCCCTAATACAGATCTTCTCTGTCTTAACTAAAAATAAACAGAAAAACTATTTTTAATAGACATTTTTAACTAATTGGATAATGCATTGTTTAATGAACACTGAAGATAACAAGCATTCTATAACTATTGCCTGGCAATACATATAACCCTTCCAATTAAAAATTCATTGTATTGGAAAAGAATTTTAACTTGATCTATAACTTGTCAGGGTGTAGAGATTATCAGGTTGTTTGCATGTTGATATTATTAGTTACACAGTGTGCAATTGTCCTAATACGAGAATTTATCGGGTCAATAAAATTTATATCGGGTGAGGCGAAGCCAAACCCGATATGAATTTTATTGACCCGATAAATTCCGTATTAGGACAATTGAACACTGTGTAACGAATTAATCCTGATTTTGTTATATTACATATTATTATATTCAAATTCAATGTTAGGACAATATCAATAAATATATTTTAGATATTAAATAAAAAAATGTGAAAAATAAAAAATATTATGACTACAAAGCAACTTAATTGTTTTTTGTTTTTTGTATTAGGTCAATGGTATAAGGGAGATAATTCCAATTGACATGATAAAAAATTGTACTGAAATTTATTAGGACAATATCAGCCAATCAAATTGCGAGAAATTACTTTAAATCAGGATAATGTAAAATGTCAGCTGCAAGTCACAATATGAAGTTTTTTGTCGAGTGAGCACAATCAAAAAGCTTTCATATTGTGTCAAGTGGCTGATAGTTAACAATATCAATATGCAGATAACTAGATAATCGATCTATCAGGCTGTTTTGCGTCCTGTTACTCCTGTAATAGTTTTTTTTTAAGTTTCACCATCAACCGAAAGATGACTTGATAAGTTTGGTTCAAACATTGTGACTTCCCGGATATGTCCCAGTCAAAGTTATTAAGGTTGGGTCAATGTATTTTACGTGACAAAGCCATAATATGCAATTTTATTAAGAGCAGAGCAGAGTGATAAAGACAGTGGGATGACCAATAAATAACAAATATCAAGTCGATGTCTTCAAGCTTGAAAAAAAGTGTTGAAAAATGATTATTTAAGTGAATTTTCTAAGTCGAAGGACTGGAACAAAATTCAAACTTTACCTGTAACTTGACCAAATAAAACTATATACCAAATTAAGATCTTCAATTATGAAGCAAAAATTGTGAAAAAAATGATGTGCTGACTGACGGATAGACAGACAGATTTGCAAACCTTCAACTTGGTCTGTAAGATTTCTCCACAACACTCATCTTTATTCTTCTATTTTTTCCACAGCATTTGGTTTTTTACAAAGTAAAAGCCTCAGTGTACAGAATTTATTGCAAAGTATGCAGCAGTATTCCAATTGATGCTGGAACTGACTATGACATTTTAATTGCAAAAGGGAATTAACATGGTTCTAAAATATGCTACTATTAGAAATAAAGAGGTTTCTATAATTTTGCAATTTTCTAAAATGTCAATGGTATTTCAATATTAATGAGATAGTCTGGTCATGATATGTAATGAGAAATATTAAACCTTACCTTTTCTGCATACAGTAATTCCATTCTAAAATACTGTAAAATATAAATTTAAAATGTTAAACTGTAATTTCAACCAGGATTCAACATGTCTTTTTTGTTCTAGCAAAATACCTCTTTTTATTAGTCATGATAGTTACAAGTATATATTGAAATGTGAATGCATTGTTTCAATTTATATATTAGTTTAAGTTACTTTTAAACTTATTAAATTTGACAATTTTTTATATTTTTAATGAGAAAACAATGAATATTATGGATAGAATAAATTTCATGTTGAACTTGAGTTGATGAAAGGTAAATTACTTTTCTTTTTTTTCTCCAATTATATTCAAAACTGCTATATTTTGTTTGTAGTTTCTGACTTGAACAGCAGGGAAACTAGAGTATTATGCATGCATTTTATAATCTGCAATATTCATAAAAGTAAAATTCTTTCTTAAAAAAATCTTAAATATTTTCCCAACTACCTATCCAAAACTCTAGACCCCAGGATAGGAGGAACAGCTATGAAACATATTATCATGTTTGACCTCATTGGCTAAGCATAGCTTTTGCTAAACACCTTTTTTGTATTCATATTCATCATGCCAACTCTAGTGGATAGTTGATTCATTGGTATTCATACCACATCTTCTAATTCATAAAATCAGCAGGTTAAAGTATAATCAAGTTTGGGCACTCATTGTGTTTAAGAATGAAGAAGGTGTGAATATTTTGACTGAAATCTGTTCATTTGTTTCGCTGTTATAGCCAGGGGATACACAAAATGTGATCCAATAAACCAAGGGACATAACTATAACTTTTATACTCCAATATTAATAATAGCCAAGTAGGTGTATACGATCAGGCGCGGATCCAGCCATTTTAAAAAGGGGGGGGGGGTTCCAACTATATGTTCCCATTCAAATGCATTGATCGGCCAAAAAAAAGGGGGTTCCAACCCCCGGAACCCCCCCTCTGGATCCGCCACTGACAATATTTTCCTTTTGATGATTTTTGTTTTTGTGCAGTTGTGATTTGGATACAGAAATTACAGAATGCAAGTTCCTGATGTAAGGACCTGCTCCATTTGGAAAAGAAGAGTAGAAAGATAAGGTTTTTTTTAGACATAGCTCATGGCCAATTTAGTTTTTTTGTGTATATGCTAAAAAAAAAAGGAAAGATACTATAAAAATCAATGTCGATCGTAAGTAATTTTGGATGTCCCCTCTTACCATCCCCATCTATTTAAATGGTACTGCTCTAACATACCTCCAGCCATAACTGTTGACTGTTACTAAGATATCTGATTCCTTGTTGTAACAGATGTCGTGCATTATTTGGACTGTTGTTGTTTTCCCATTCCCATTTAGCAGCTAGAATCCACAGATCTAAAAAAGACAGGTAATGTAAGTCATTACTGACAATTAATTAACATTTATTCCATAAAAAGTAAAATAAAAAAAAAACACTGAACTTAGGAGGAAAATCCATATCGGAAAGTCCATAATCACATGGCAAAATCAAATAACAAAACACATCAAAATCGAATGGACAAGTTATATTTAACGTAAAGGCTGCCATGTCAAAAGGTCAGAAGGCAAAATCCTTTTTTTTTCAGTAGGTCAGTCAAGAAAAACCAGACTGGTGGTTACATGAAACCTACAACTACTGTGGATTCATTTAAGGTGGTACCTAATACTGGAACTAAAATTAATTAAGCTAGTTTAATTTTCTTAAAATTTTGACAAAGCGTTTACTTTGACCCTTTGACAAAAATATAAAAAAAATTTTTAAAATGAACCAACCGTTTAATCAGAAAAATTACACTGGTTATATAGCAGTTTGACAAACCCTCATTTTGATCATTGAGAAGCTAAATATTCCCTTAAGAACACAATGTCATTAAAACGTTCTGCTGATTTTACAGAGTTATCTCCCTGTAGTGTTAGGTACCACCTTAATTTCGTTAATAGCATATTTTGTGGATAGAGGAAAACCACTGTGGATTCATTTAATTTCGTTGATACCAGTTTTTGTGGTTAAAACAAAAGTTGCATTTTCATTGATATATGATTTCGTGGATTTGAAAAGTCTGCATACTGCAATGGACTTTCCGAAATTGTTTTTCCTTTAAGTTCAGTATTTTTGTGATTTTTATTTTTTTTCCATGTTTGAAGCACAAGCACAATTTCAAAACATTCTTTTTTTCTTGGTTCTCGGGTCAAATCAATGTTTTTTACATGTCCAGCATGCAAAGAGGTATAAAATTACATTTCACATTAAAATACTTTTAGCTTACATTTTAATACATTTACTTGAAATCAGATTCCATACAGATAATTTTTAAAATGTATTTAGATAAATTCAACTTTGAAAATTAAAATTAAAGATTCAGCTTTGAAAGTTAATTTACAGTTGTCCTATAATGTTCTAGAATAGTGACTTTGAAGCGGTCAATTGACATAAAATAACTACCAGATACAAGTGTTTTCTTTTTATTTAAGGAGGTAGACCTAGGTTCAGGGAAATAACTCTTAAAATCATTAGTACGTTTGTGTCAGCCATTTTCATAAATATGTTCTAAGCTTCTTGGATACATAGATTATTTCCAATCTGTTTCAGGTAAATGCTTAAATTCATTGACGAAACTCGACTTTTACAAACGCACAACTGATTTAAAGAGTTATCTCCCTGAACCAAGGTCTACCCCCTTAACAATTCTAAAATGTTATACTGTGGAATCATTTAATTTTGTGGGTAACGATTTAGTGGTATGTGTGTGGATGTTTGATATTGACGTTTTCCGAGGTGTGCATACAACATGTAAAATCCTATAGAAGAATTGTTACTTGCTGAACAATTAATTTTAAGGTTCACCTGTACCTGACAAATCCCCAAAAATTAATATCCAACAAATAATTAGATAATGAATCCACAGCGCTTAACCAGAAGATTAAACAAATTTTCACCACGTCTTAGATGTTTATTTCAACATTAAGAACTTTGGGACTTTGTACAATGAAGCAAGGGTGTCATATGACCACCAGATGGCAGCACTTTACTCCTACAGTAGTTGACAATAAGTCTTACCAGATTTCTTGTTATGAACTTGTAACATCTTGGTAAAAAATTTACTAACATTTGCTTTCTCTTTCTGAAATTATAAATAAGAGGAAATGTTATGGATTGATGCCAACAAGACTTCACTATCTAATTCATATTCATCCTCAACTCTGTGCAAGAAAATAATTATCCATTTTAAAGAGGATCAATAAAATCACAAAAATAATTGATGCATCAGACTAAAAAAAATTTGGGTGTTTACTCTTAAGCCATTCTTTTCAAATATTATAGGGTCTGCCATTTCAGGTGTTATTGTAAAGTCCTGAAAAATTTGTGTTTTCTATTGCAAACTATTTGATTTCAATGGAAAATATGACTTTTCAATGAGCTTATAGTTTCCCTTTAATACTTACCACTTACCGGTACATTGTATTACCAGCAAGCAAAATTTGTCAGAAGAATGAAGTCATGTTCATGTTAGACAAGTGTTTCCTACTTTCTGTTGAGTTTTTTTTATGAAATAAGTTAGTAATTACAATTATAACTGTTTTATTGGTAAAGGTCTATGAAAAACTGCTCATAAAACCAAAAGAGTCTGCGCTAAAAGTTTGGGTTGGTATTAAACCCTATTCATTGAAATAAAACTTGATTCACTGCATTTTTAATGCAAGTATTTTCATACTACTATCCTGTAATCTTATTTCAATACATACCCTTGATTGTGAGAATTCTATGTGTGACAGCCATAGTTTGACATCATCAGGAAATCTGTTGGTTACCAACTGTAAATGGAATATAAGATAATTCAATTACAAATAATATTCTCTAAATAGACAGGAGAAAGATAGAGGTCAGAACCAGTATCTAAAATAGCTTGAAGATGGTAACTCACAAAATCTGTGAGGCAAAATATTGATAAAAGGTACCATACATCAGGAATTTGTGTGCGTGTCTGCTTTTCTCTATGTTCACAATTTTACCCTGAACTGTACCCAACAGGAACATTTCACTGTTCTTTTCATCATGAACTGTACAATGATCTTTGAACAAGGTTAAATTTAAATGTCAATTCTATAACGGTAATCCCAAACTAAACAAAACCTGACTAATTGCTTTGGAGTTCAATTTACCCTGCTTAAAACATGCCTAGCCTGCATAGTCTAGCTGGATATTCTTTAAGCTTTTTATTTTTATTTTTTATTTTCAAACTGGTTTCCGTAATCATCATGATCATGTAATCAAACATATAAATCATGTTTATGATTTGTCAGTCAAAATGTAACTTTATAAATGTCACATTGGTGTACATAAATAATTCATTGCAAATTTTGAATACATATAACCAAACTGACACAAATAAAAAGGTTGATGTTTAGTAACCAAGGCATTTTGAAAATGGTGGTTGAACTTTCGTAATTTTATGTTCAAAAATGTTTATCAATTCAAATAAAACCAATATATACACAACTCGCAATGGTATCAATATTAGGTGAACACTCACTCTAAATAAGTTGTGTATTCTACACGTAATGGCATACTCAATTTCTGTCCTTTTGTGATGGTATCTCACTTTCTGTAAAAAATTATAACATTTATTAGTTTATATATATATACATTACAGATCTTATGACAATATATATAAGATATATATCAATAATATATTGATCAATTTGATAATTATATATAATGAATGAAACGTAACACAATGAAACCAACAATCAACCTGGCGATAGTTTCTTTATCTGATTAATAAAGTATATCTCAATAAAAAAATATTTCAGTAACAGATAAAGAAACTATCGCCAGGTTGATTGTTGGTTTCATTGTGTTACGTTTCATTCATTATATATAATTATCAAATTGTTCTCCCCACTAGCAAAAAAGAGTTCTTGGCAAATGATAGGTCAAAGTTTAATCATGTTAATTATGAGGTCAATTTTTTTTGTGATTTCTTCGTAAACCATGCCTGATGACATCACATATATACATTGTAGAGAACACAAAAAATCTCTGAAAAGGCAGAATGAAAATCATTACAGAAACAGACCTAACTACTACATGTACTATAACTTGTGTGTATTACGACATTTCTCCACTCACAACAGTTAGATTTTAATCATTTTTAAATCTTGGTAAGCCTCACACTTTAAATTTTAAAATTTAACTGTCTCGAGTAGAGAAATATCGTAACCCACTTGTTACAGTGGTTGAATCTTTATTTTTTGTACATTTTTTTCCTCTATTGTTTTATGTTTATTTTGTTTTTATGCATACAATTATTATGTGAACTTATTTGTTCATAAAATGATAAAAAAAAAAAAAAGTAAGAGTCTTGTGAGATAAAAAAAAAAAAACAATCAAAAAGGGTTATACCTGTCTCCTTGTATGTATAAGCTTTAGAACATCAACTTCATACTGAAATATAGAAATAAAATCATTATGTATATATATATAAACGAGTATAAATTGAAAACTACGTTCAAACCTATGATTGCGTTGGATAAAAACCGTATATATATTTACATTGAAGCAAGCTAGTACATTGTACATGTTGTACAGTGTTACAAGTTTTTTATCAAATAATTTTATGAACTTTATGACATGTATGAATGTCATAATCATGATAATACTATTGTTAAATGTTTTCTTATATTTTTTACAATGAGATTGCCAAGCAAATTGATATTTTACACTTTTGTTCTGTGTGAGCCAAGGTTCTGTGTTAAAGACCTTTATGATCTATAATGATTTACTTTTACAAGTTGTGCATCTTTATATATCTATATCATGTATATAGTATGCTAGATTATTAAGTTTGTTGATTTAGAAAAAAATGTATTTCCAGAGTCAAAAGTTTTTTCAAGAAATACCTTTCAACAACTTATAAAATGTGAAATTATCCAGTATTAACTCAAGACAGAAAGAAAGGTTGTATTACCAAACAATACATACATACCTTAATGTACTGCATAAAATCTTCCTTACATTTTGTTCTTCGTCTCAGCTTATACTCATAATTTGTTCTCTTCTTTAGAATTTTTCTAAAATATATAAGAGATTATAAAATTACACATAAAAGTCCTATTTCTGCTTGAAATCATTTTGAAAGCTAAATTCTATCAAACAACAAAAGTAGAAAAAAGAACAATAAACATAACAAGAGGCTGTCACAACGACAGCAAACCAGATTTATTAACATTTATTTGTGTCCTGGCAATATCACAAGAACCATAACCATTGATAACTGATGAACGGTGAAAGTGAAAATCGTCAATATCAAATTTGACCTGCATTTTGTCATCAGTAACAACATATTAAAATTTGGGAAGCTTTGATTGAACAGTTCATGCGTAAATGCACGGACACGACTGGAAAAGCCATTTTTCAATCTTTCAAGAACCATAACTTCTAAACGGTAAAAGTCAAAATCATCATTCTTGAACTTGACCTCCATTTTTTCATCAGTAACAACATATTAAAATTTTGAAAGCTTTGGTTGAACAGTTCATGCGTAAATGCACGGACTTGACTGGAAACGCCATTTTTCAATCTTTCAAGAACCATAACTCCTGAACGGTAATGGTCAAAATCGTCATTCTTGAACTTGACCTCCATTTTGTTGTCAGTAACAACATCTTAAAATTTTAAAAGCTTTGGATGAACGGTTCATGAGTAAATGCACGGACAACATTTGGTTGTCGCCCGCCCGCCCGAAATCAATTACCTCACTTTGACCAGAAACATTTCCTTATACCATGCATATCAATGAGACAATTTACTCTCTCTCATTTTTTAATGAGAAAAAAAAATAATGTTTGCATTTCATGCATTATAATCAAAAGTTCAAAATTCAAAACAAGGAAATGAATTTACATTAATAATTTTCAAATCAATGTTTTAGCTCTACCATGTCTACGTTTCAGGCTCAGTATTTTTTTGTTTATATGTACCTGTTTCAATTACATGTATTTTCAATTTAAAATCTAAAAGATATTAATGACAAAACATTCAGTATAATAAACATGATAAATTTAAAAACACACAGCTAAGAGATTGTTTCTCAACATGCTCTATGAAAATTACTGTCAACAACAAGAATTATAAGCGTAAAGAGTATATACATTTACAAAAAAATGTATCCCGTAAGTCATATATGTAACTTGTAGGCTTTTTATTTTCATTGGAAAATGTTGAAATAAAGTAAAAAGTTTATGACAAACTGTTAACTCTTTTTTTTCTTACATAACTGTCATAAATGTTAGAGGATGGGGTGCTATTTCCAATGAGACATTTTTTTTACTTTCCACCAAATACCAAATAATTTATGTTAAAGTTACCAACTTTTATTAAAGGCAGAGACATATAATACATTATTAGATGTATTATATGTCTCTGTTAAAGGTAACCAAAGTCCAAATGTGATTTTCTATGAAAATTGAAATGACTAAATGAACGAAAATAGTGAAAGAGTTTTAAATCCATTTATTCCATGAAAATGAAAAATTGAGTTTGAGGTACACTTTTATAATTATAGTCAATCCGTTTATTACACAGTTATATGCAGATGTATAGGCACCTAGCTGTCACTTTCATACATGTCATGTACATTTGTCAAAAACTCATATGTCTAGCGATCATAGTTTTCTTTGTACACCTGTGGTACTACATGACGATGAATATAAAAATACTAAAGAATCGTTGATATTAAACAGAGTCCTTAAATAAGCTGTCAGGCTGTTAGTCTGGTTGGAAATGCAAATTAGGCGTCTGCTTTTGGACGTTTTGACAGACCTACCTAGTTTCGATTCCAGTACAAATTCCTACTCTTTCCATTTGCTCCAACTCAGGGAGCATTTCCTCAATACTCTGTTGGACATATTCAGCCATTGTGACACTTCTGAACAGAAGCTGATTTTAAGAAATAACAGGTTAATGTCAGTGTTTACACCGTCCTTTTCAACACGTGCTTGTTTTTAAAAGACCGGAAGTTTCAATTGTAATAACCAAAAAAGGAAAGTCCGGAATAGACATGATATTTTCTCGGTTTTTCTCTTGCAATTTAACGTTTGACATTTTTGAACCCCATTTTTCGTATATAATAATTATATTTATCTGTTAACGAATTCAACAATTTATAAAATGTCAGTTGAATGCACATCTTTATTCAGATGGAAAACTGGAAAACTTAAAGAAGAATGTAGACTTTTTTTTATATTTTTAAAAGTTTTTAATATCTTGAAAATAAAATCTGTGATAAATAAGTAACATCAAAATTTTTCAAGTTAATCAGTTTTTCTTTAAAAACCACTGTATATACACATGTAGCTGGCAATTTTACAACCGCGACCATAATTCACAGTACCATGAGACAACATGTCGTCTGCAGTTTCCTCTACTAATTTCGATCACAATAGTAGGACCACGATGAAGAGAAATCTCAACATGCATCAGTTCTGTTTATTGAATAGTAAACTACACGCATGTACCAACATAAAAAGATACTGGTGGTTATAAAATTCGCTGTCTATGGGTAAAAAATGCCGGGATGATACTCAGTATTATATTTGGACTACTCAAGAATCAAGTTATGAATGCATCAGTCGGGGTGTTTTTACCTTTTAGTACCGTGTGGCAGGGAAGAGGGATATTGGTGAGGGCACATGGTAAAGTGCTATTTTCGTGCATCGTATTATGGCCTTTTTATTTCACGTTTTTTTTTTTTGTTATTGTTTTGACGTTTTATTTCTCGTTTTCTCGTGTTTGGTTCGATCAGAGACAATACAATATATTATGTATTATATGTCTCTGGTTCGATGTGTGTGCTTCGTGTTTCTCGGCCTTATTTATTTTCCGTGTTTCGCGTCGGTACTCCTAATTTCTCCTGCTTCGTCCCTAATTTTAATTAAATTTTAAAAGTAAACCAGTCTGTGAGAGACTAATTTAAAGTCAGCCCAGATATTGATTGCTCCCTTCATTTTTAGCCTTTTTCTCATGAATAATATTTTTTTCAAATCGGATGCAAATAGCGGACGCTAAAAGGTGATCACATGGTCTCCATGTTCTGTTGTGTCACAACTATAAATATCTAGTTTTATGACAATAAAGATTTGAATTGAATTGAAATAATAATGACTGCATGATCTCAAAGAACGGCTGAGTAATAACTTTTCTTACTTTTTTTCTTAATATAATATACGATTATATTTCTCGTGCTTCGTTTTTCCCGATTTTGATTTTTCGTGCAACGTATTTGCGATTTTTATTTCCGTGTTCAGTGTCCCCCTTTACCACCCTCATTGTTTACAAGTTACATCCTTTATTATTAACTTATTTTTTCAATTGTATTGGTTTCCTTTTACTTTTAGTTTAATCTTTTAATTATCATTGCACAAGCCATGAAAACTGATTGTCGCGATTGCATGGTTTTGCAAAGCCTTGTTGATATACTGCAGCATTATGTTTTCCACTAATCTTAGACAGACAGACAAAGGGAACATTTGCTGAAGGAAAACAACGACTTCGCCGGATCGAAAGCCGTCCATTATAATCGAGTGATAAGACAACGAAGAACTGTACTACTGTGACCTATTGTGACCCCTATAAAGATAATAACAAGACGTTGTATTCATGTTTACGTATGGCCATTTACAAATGAAGAATTTAATATCGATAAACATAGGCAAGTACTCTTTAAAATATTATAATGAACGTCACAGTGTAGATACTATTCTGTACGCTATCCGGAAGTCGCGATTTTCGAAGCGAGGATTTCAAACTGTCTAACAGAACGGTTTTGTTTTGGTGCTTTTTCTCATCATTTGTTTACTCCTATATCTATAAAGTGCTTTGCACATCTTAAATGTATGTATAACATCATAAATATGAGTAACTGTAACAAAAACATGCAGTAGAATATAAAATATTCGCGTGCATCACACCAACTTCATAGAAAAAGTGAAATCGATTGACAATTTTGCTCTCGTAGTACAAAGCAGAGAATCTTTTATTGCGAATATTTGCATCAGTTTACAGTAAAATATATACTGTTTCAATATTCCTACCGTATTTAAGTAGAATGTTCGTATTTCAAATAAAAAAATATGCTTTCCTTGAGGAACCCAAAATAAATTACTGTACGATCAGTCTAAAACTGACTGTATTCTAGTAGCGATTTCAGATTTTTTGTCTGTATGACCAGTCGTGATTTTGAAGAAAAAAACAGCAACAAATGGAAGTTTTTAACGACCTTGACTGAAAAACAACGGCAATTTGAAGGTATATACGTGTCTATGTGATATTATGATTGTGTCCATGGAACTATAACGTGTAATTTCTTTCATCAGACAATACAAATATATTTCTGATGATTTTTGTAGACGGCAAATTAATTTTTGTTCCGTCCGTCTTACTTAAAATCAAATGCCTAAAAAGCAATACATGATTCGCTTGTGGACTGTATTAGTGTGTCGTTGCAGTTATCTGTTTAACTATTACATTTTTAAAGACTATTTACACCGTCTACCGTTGATCAATTGGTGATTACATACATCAAGCCTGTCTCTTTTAAAATGACAAAAAATAGATAGAGAAAGCTTTGTTAAAAAACTTTAGGTATTGAGGAAAGAATTAACGAAATTATACCCCGCCACTTCTATAGTCCATGTTTTGGAAAAAAATAAACCACCAGAAAAACTAAATTATAGGTGCACAGAGGCATCATTTAAGAACGAATATGAGAAAGTTTTATTAATACTAGTATATGGTAAGTTTTTGAAAGTTGCGTAAAGTAAGCGGGTACCACCCAATAAGGTAATGGAAAAGTCCATATCATGGAAATAAAAAACTAATGATTTTTCGAAAGACCAAAATAAGAGGTACACAATTGAATTAAATGATAAGGAATCTGAAAAAAAAAGATTCATTAAGTTATGACAAGTGTCTGAAGGAAGTTGTGGATATAAAATAGGTACGCTTAATATAAGGTTATGACAAAGTCCGTATTTACGATAGAGAAACATCAAAAATATTTTTACAAAATATTCGAAATAGAAGGTCCATACATACATTAATATATTACAAATGGAGCAATTTTAGAAAAGTTTAACAATTGGTTTTGGAGGTCACGGTTGGAAATATCTGATGGGAGCCCCCATATAATGCAATATTCAAGTCCGTATCTTATATAAAGAGACCCCATAAAATATTCTTAATAAAATCAGAAATACATTCCTTTTTTTATATAAATAAGGCCGTTAATTTTCTCGTTTGAATTGTTTTACATTGTCATTTCGGGCCTTTTTATAGCCGACTCTGTGGTATTGGCTTTGCTTATTGTTGAAGGCCATACGGTGACCTACATTTGTTAATATCACGGTGTCATTTTGATCTCTTGTGAACGGTTGTCTCATTGGCAATCATACCGCATCTTCTTTTTTATATTTTTTATATGTATGATACCACTGTGTATCATCGCCACCGGAAATTGGGTACTAACGAAGCGGAGAGAAATAGAAAAAAAAGTAAACAAGTTAAGAATTCATCCAATTTAAAGCATTTCCACTCATTTGATGAGGGTGCCGCTTAAGAAATGATTTTCTGATATATAATTCTTTAAATTATTAGGCCGATAAGAACAAAATTAATTCAAGATTTTGTGTAATACCCCAAAACTTGCCACTTAGTACCGGAAAATTTCGAGGTCGATCGTCCTCTGTCGCTCCATTCTCAAGATATTGAACTGTTTTTCATTATTTTTCTAGACACATTTTTAGATTATTATAGTGTGGCATTATATTTACTGAAATTTGTTGTCAAAAACATGTTTTTTAAAGAATATGGACAAAAACATTGTTTGTTTGTTGTACGGCGAATTGCAGGACGTTGTACGGCGAATTGCAAAATAACAACTTTTGTGTGTACGGCGTCTTGCAATATATCATATTTTTAAGAGGAAATTAATCACTGTTTAGATAAAATCAAGTGACGATATTTTGTTGATATCAAAGCTTTACAGGCTTATAAATATACAAAATGTCCAACTTATCAAATATTATTAAATACATGCCGTTAATTCAGTTCAGAAGGCCTCTGTTGCGTTCCGCTTTTCGATTTTGTACAAAAAGGTTTTTTCAACCATATTATCCTAAATACATTTATATATCGTTATACTACTAGCGACTGTTGTCTTTTTGTTTTAGTGTAAATTCAATAAAATAAACCGTCCATTCATCGTTTGTTGGTGCTAGCTTTAAAAAACAGTGGAGATGTGGTATGATAGCAAATAAGATAACTATCCATCAGGATAAAATAAAGTATATGCTATCGTACGGCCTTCAACAACGAAAACTCCTACGAAAACTCGTACCTTATATAGCTGAGACTACTATAACAGTTATAATAGTCTCAGCTTGTAGTCTCAGCTTGTAGTCGGCTATAAAAAGCACTGACAGAAAAATGTGGAAGGACTCAACAAGAAAACTAACGGCCTTACTTATATACAGTGTAACACTGAAACAATTTATGAAAACAACAAATAAGATAGAGATGAAGCAACGAAAATCACCGAACCACAGGATCGAAAATTCGGACAGACAACATTAAGAAAATACTTTGTTTTCATCGAAAGTAAGGAGAAAAAAATCGTGAATTGCATTTCGAATTAATTTTCTTGTCTGTTTCTTTTTGAAAATATATAATTTGTATACATCTTAAATGCTGTGAAGCAAATGGTATTTCTATCTAATGCATTTTATCTAATGCATAATTAGATGGGGGGGGGGGGGGGGGGGGGGGGGGGGGGGGGGGGGTCCGTTAACATGTTAACAACACCTCGATTTTGGCAAAAACTGTTAACAACAAATTTTAAATGCTGATAAGAGTTAACAGCAACTTTAATTTACTTTTTCCAAACGAACTCAAAAGCAATGTATACAAAAGTTTGAAAACCACTGTACAAAGTCGCAGAAATGCCAAGCTCCATAAGGAATCTTATATAAAGCTGACTAATTTTCAGAAGACACACGCAAGTACCATATTTTTTTATTGACACATGGACAGACAATTGAACGGATGGAAAAACAGACGGAGTGATTGACTCCAAGAAAAAGGACTATGTCATGAATAATCGAAAATGCTTCAAAAAGCAAAAGGGAGGCTTCTTCTGGTTATGTATATTGTTGAGTAAATGTTTTATGTCAATCAGTCGTAGCAACTTGGGTTATCGTCATGACGTAGGAAAGTAAAACACACAGAATGAGTGAATACTATAGGGCGGGGCTCTTATAAATTATGGTTACATCTCAGTCAGGGTTTTTCATACGACTCATTGCTTACATGATTTTATTAAAAGGAATTACATCTCCAAGTCCTAATTAAGAACTGAGAGCTGAAATAAAAATCTCCATCTTTACATTTCTGAAGTCTTAGACTAGCAATTTGACATCAATTTGAGAACCAAGTCCTCATTTTTCGGCCTCTTCTACCAGGCCACACTGTTCAGTTATTTTACGAATTGCAAATTGAAAAGGTACTTTATTTTTCACAATTCCGTCCAGGTACTCTGGGTCAATATAACTTATCAAACATTTCATATACATCTCAATTATTTTCATCATAGGACTGACCAGTGTTTCAGCTGGATAAGAAGTGGCCTTTCCTTTTAACGTTTTGGATACATTACAAATAGAAGCCAGCTATAACTACATTGGTTAGACGTATAAAGAGGGGCATGAGATATCCCTAAACATGTTTAACACTGCCGCATTTGTTGCACCTGCATTTCCGTAACCTTTGCTACATTTGTATATAGTCTTGTATTTATTTCATTTTTTAAATTTTGGTTCATTTATATGTTTCAAGAACAAACATTGAACTTCTACCCCCTTTTTGTAGTTAAATGATTGCTCACTTAGGAGACAGCTTCAGGTATATCAATACACAAGTACAAGTTTAGTTTCGCATTATAGCCATGGTGAATTTTCTAAATATGAAAGTTTTTGTACAATTGAATTGATTTTGGATATTTGGATAATAGTATATCCTTCCTAGTGGGTTTATATGAACATTTAGATTGTTTTTAGCATGTTTTATAAGCCATTTTTCAGTTTGAACGTCCATACGTTCCTACCCGTACCGCCATAGATTTAGAAATTTTGTAATGTTTTTCAACAAAGATTTGACGCTCGATCTTTTCAATTCAATTTTATGGAAAAAACAGCAGAAATGCATATGATGTTTTTTTTACCTTTTGATAGATATATGTCTATGGTTTCAGGAAAGGTATCACTCTTATTGATTGAAATTTTCCTTCGGACCAAATTTTTGAGATCTTTGTGACATGTTCAACCCCCTATTTTGCAATATTTGGTATCAAATAAATGCTGGTTGTTGCCATGGTTACACAAAAAAAAAGATTATATTACACCATTATTACTATTGGAAATCAAATTTATGGACGATTCTCTTTCCATAAATATACACATGCATAACTCAAATAGTAAGCCTTATTTATTAGGAAGGAAGGGAAAGAGGGTGTTTAAAAATTATGAGTGTTAATTCTAAGTTTTTTGTCCTATCTGTGAATTAACACCACACCCTAGTGCATAATTTTCTCGTTGCGTTGGGTTGTTTCTTCTATATATTTGGTCGGGCTTCTGTTTATCTGACATTTTCCTCATTTCCATTCTCAATTTTATCAAGGATTTACTATACTCAAATATTTTTTAAAGATATGTACAGTTACATATATGCTGTTTGTCACTCCTTTGTGAAAGCAACAGAGATGGACAGCAAATTTTAATGTGATTCTTGTAAATAACAGTTAACAAATAAACAGTTAACAACATTGCAAATTTTAACAAAACAGATTACAAACAGTGGGTTAAAAACAGTTAACAGTTTTTAAAATTTATCAGTGAAATAACAATTTAAAACAAATTAAAACCTTGAAAAGGACAAAAACAGTTGAACATAAAAGGGTACCCCACCCCCCTTAAATATTTGAACTTAATACTTCATTTTCTTTGAAAGGACGGTAAATAACTATTCTATAATTAGCAAGTTGCCATACAGTTGAAAACAAGTTGCCATACAGTAAATTTGTCAACACGAGCAAGTTGCCGTACACTAGACTTTATTTCTTATGGTCTATATTCTTTAAAATACATCTTTTTGACAACAAATTTCAGTAAATATGATGCCACACTATAATAATCTAAAAACGTGTTTGGAAAAATAATGAAAAACAGTTCAATATCTTCAGAATGGGGCGACAGAGGACCGTATCGACCTCGACATTTTCCGGTACTAAGTGGCAAGTTTTGGAGTATTACACAAAATCTTGAATTAATTTTGTACTTATCGGCTTAATAATTTAAAGAATTATATATCAGAAAATCAATTCTTAAGCGGCATCCTCATCAAATGAGTAGAAATGCTTTAAATTGGATGAATTCTTAACTTGTTTACTTTTTTTTCTATTTCTCTCCGCTTCGTTAGTACCCAATTTCCGGTGGCGATGATACACAGTGGATACGGAATCCGAGAAAAAAATAATTAATAGTTATACCAGTGACGGATTCAAGAAAATTGGGATCCGGAGGTTTGAAACTCCTTTTTTTTAACTTTCAATGCATTTGTATGGGAACATATATTTGGAATCCTCTTTTCTCCTGGATTGGACCCCCTCTCCATTTAAAAATGTCTGGAAACACCAATGTATATTAAGTGGTGTATGTGGAGATGCGCTTGCAAAACCGGCGAAACATGTTGTACCGGTCCAACGGACGAACGGAAAGACGGACTTCATTATCACTATAAACCATCGCCTCACAAAGTGGTGTACAATTGAGTGTGAAAGAGACAGATCTACATCCAAAACAAAGTGAAGGAACTGTGATCAATTATAGGCTACAGTACGGCCTCGAATGTTTGTAAATTCATGCATTTTTATATAGTAACTATTAAATCTGTGTGTTTGTACAATTTTAAGTAAAACGGAGGACATTTCTCAAACTTCTATAAACAAACAAACCTTTTTCTTATTTCAGCCACATTCAAACATCCTTATACTTAATGTAGTAAGTCGAGTACACCCTATCAAGCTAAAACATGTTTGAAAAGTTTACAGGATGTGAATTTATTAAAATATATTTGTGTTATTTAGAAAAATGACATCTTCTAATGTATCGTAAATAACTTTGAAATCACTACTAGAATACAGTGAAATAACGACTGATCATACAGTTTCAAAATATACAAGCGAGACTGATCGTACAGTGAGAAATTCAAACAAGTGTAATTTTCTTATTTCTGGCTTCAAAGATCTGGCTGAAACTTTTACCACCACTTTAAATACACTTTATCTAGTAAATTAAGTCTGGATTTTACGTTAATTTGTACAGTAAGAGTGCAAAAAGATTGTTTTTAGGTTCACCAACTGATTTTCCTTAGTGATGCACTTGAAAATCTCTTAATTAAGGCAAAGATACGAATAATGAATGTGCTAAATTTAATTATAAACCATTTGTGAGTATCGATGTCAGCTGAATTAATCATTAAGCAATGTACAGATGAACATCTTACCGTTTAATATAGTATATCCGACAAATTTAAAATGTGATCCAAAAAGTTCTCGCTTCGAAAATCGCGACTTCCGGAAAGCGTACAGAATAGTATCTACACTGTGAACGTGGTTGTCTTCAATTCAGACTAGATATATAACTATCTTTGATGTTGGTTTTTCGTAAGATTTTCATTGGTGTTGCATGGTTGGTGTGGTCATATGTAAAGTCCAATATTTAATTATGTGGAATTTACAGTTTAACACTTATGAACAACACCAACAAACGACAACCACTGAACAGCAGGCTCATGACTTAGCAAATGCACCGGGTTAATAAATGTTGTAGCAGGCACCAACCTTCACCTTAACCTAAGACAAGTAGTGTAACATTAAAATATAAAAAGACAATTGATATTGTTTTTTTTATGAATACATGGAGATTAAAAGGCAACCTATAGTCTTATTTAAAACAGCACATGGGAATCTGTGTAATAAATATGCCAAATTTTGTATTGTTTCTAGTCTGCACAAGTTGTAAATAAAGCAAGCAATTTTTAGATATGAAATACGATAACTACTGACAGCATGGTTCCTGGCTTGGTATAGAAAAGAATAGAATATTTAACAAATAAGGATCTCAGTAGGACATATAGCATATAAACAATATTTTTATAAGCATCAACATATGCAACCATACAATAAATCCTAACCTAAAGGATAAGCAGATCCTTCAACATGTTGAGCAGAATCTGCTTATCCTTCTGGAGCACCTAAGATCACCCCCAGTTTTTGGTTGGTTTCTAGTTGCTTAGTCTTAAGTTTTCTATGGTCATGATGGTGTGTCTTGTGTACTATAGTTTGTCTGCTTGTCTTTTTCCTTTTTAAGCCATGGCTTTGTCAGTTTATTTTTGATCTATGAGTTTGAATAACCCTCTGGTATCTTTCGCCCCTCTTTTAATATATAACAGTGAACTTTCCTTAGTCTAAGAGAGTTTGGTAGATTCCCTGTATACCTTTTTTCATTTCACCATGTTCATGGGTGGGGGCGCTCGCTATTATCTCAATAACGTATACTCCTCATCTTATATTTATGACGAAAACATATTTATATCTATGACTTGTGCCTTTTATACTTGCATGAAGACCCATTGGTATCCTTTGGCTGTTTTACGCTGTTTGGTCTGGTTTTTGTCTCCTCGACATATTCTCCATTTCCATTTTTCATTTTGGTGTATGGTTTACGAGTCCAAGAGATAATTATATACATTTAATATTTTTTGGATATTTTTAGATACACAAACAATTTAATAGATCCTTACATTAAATTGAATGATTTTGATACACTTATGGTTGATTTTTTAATTGTTAGTGTTTAACACAACTTTCAGCACTTCAGTGATAGTCAGTTTTATTGTTATTCTGTAAACATTTAATTTTCACCCCTTTTTTCTCTAATCTTCATTAAATTAACCCCCTTTTTTCTCTAATCTTCAAAAAATTATACCAATCTTCATTTTTTTTGCCCATTATTCTTTAATCTTCATTTTTAAGGGCAATATTCTTTAATCATTTAACCCCATCCAAACCCTCCTAAAAACTAAGTATACTATAAGGAATATCATGACGTTCAGTGGTTGTCGTCTGCTTATGTGGTTCATAAGTGTTTCTCGTTTATATATAGACTAGACTGTTGATTTTTCCGTTTGAATGGTTTTACACTAGTAATTTTTTGGACCCTTTATAACTTACTATTCGGTGTGAGCCAAGGCTCCGTGTTGAAGGCCGTACCTTGAACTATAATGGTTTACCTATATAAATTGTTATTTGGATGTAGAGTTGTCTCATTGGCACTCATACCACATCTTCCTTTATCTATATAGTCAATTTAGATGGCCGTCCAACCCACCTGCCACATTTGGGTTCGAACTCACAACCTCGGTGTTGACATGCCAGTAATGCAGTAGATAAACTTCTAAGACCACTGGGCCACAGAGGCCCTTGACACTATGAAGAATGATACAGCTTATGATTTTATGGTATATTCTACCGAAAATGTAACAATTCAGTTTACCTAGCTCTATTTTGTAAACAGGCAAGTATCTAGAGTACCCACACTTTTTAAAAGCCGGAATGCTAATTAAAATATTAATTTAGGTTCTTTTAGTCTTTAAAAAGAAAGTAGATTTGTATTGTTATAGTTTTGTATGTTAAAAGAATCTTCATGTTTCAACTTTCAATTCATTTTTTTTTGTAGTTGTGGTCCTAGCTCTGGTTTACGGAACAGACGATACAGTTGCAGGTACTGTATTTCGGGTCTCTATATCAAACAATACTATTAAGAGGAGAAAAGGGAAGTAATCCAAGTGACAGTATAACAAATGCAGACACCAACAAATAACAAAAGGACTACCAGACAAAAGTCCAGTATACAATATTAAATTGAAAACCAAAGAGACAGCAATACCTGGGACTATTATTCTAACGTTTGTAAAATAGTCCCTGGCAACACTAACAAACTATATAAAAAGTAAAATTATAAGCACTTTATAATCAAGTTAATCGTGTGTCTCTGAAGCGTTTTCTGTATATTATATAACTTTTTTTTTGTCGTTGGGTTTCTTTGTTTTACACGTATAAACCATATATACTTTCTTAAATCTATCTTCATCGGGTAATAGTGAAGAAACTAGTGCATATTGATAAAATATAGATGAGAGGTATAAGTCAATGAAATCCTTTTTGTCCACAAACGGTCGGACTCAACAATAGACAGGCGATATTGGCAAACTAGAAATTCCTATCCATTCCCGTTGCCAAATATTAAGCACTAGTGATTCAAAGAAACATTGATACATTTCACATTTTATACATATATATGTATATTTTAAATGCATGTATGTAATCATATAAAACAGCGAGTGATTTTGATATTTTGATAATAAGACTGTTCACCGGGTTTGTACCGACATAATCATCACGACAGATGCAGCATGTGGAGCAGGATCTCGTTATCCTTCATGACCATTTGATCCCACCCCTGGTAATTGTGTTAGTGTTACTCAGTCCGGTTTTTATGTTGTGTTTTGTACGCTATTTGTGTTTTTTTTTTTTGTTGTTTTTTTTGTTTTTTTTCTTGCTATGACATTATTGGGCAAAAAAAAAGTATGTATGTTTACTGTACCCCTACCTATCACCTACCCCGAAGTTTTTTTTGGCCAATTTTGATTAAGCACTGTTAAAGTCACAATGTTGCTCCCATAGACTCAATGTAAAAAAATCCCTTCCGGCTACCCTGTTTTTTTCCAGCATGTGACAGTAAACACACATGCTCTTTTGTTTGGCCTTGTCAATTTAAAAATAAGTAAATGTGGTTAAGTTGCCAATGAGACACCTATTTTAAGTTGTTTTTATGCCATTACATTATTTTCAATATAAAACAAGGAGATGTGGTATGATTACCAATGAGGCACCTACCTATCCACCAGAGTTCAAATGAAGTCGATATAAGCAATTATATATACACTAGATCGTATATACTATCAGTATGTTACCACTTAATTGGTTTGAATATATTTAGCCTGTCTTAAATGATATTTTCTGATATGTGTATATTTGGTCTTCCTGTAGCAATGCTTCCCCGGATATGACTTTCGATATACTTTGGATTCATTTACATTCGTGGGTACTAATTTTCGTGGATAAAAAAAACCTTACATTTTCGTGGATATTTAATTTCGTGGTCTACATACAGCATTATAAAAAATTTGAACATTTAATTTCGTGGTTCACCTATGTCCACGAAATCAACGAAAATTGGTATCCAACGAATATTAATGAATCCACATTATACGTTCTAATCAAAATACATCTTTTTCTACAGTAACAGCACCAGTGTGTTCTGACTGTGCAAACGTTGATCACCCATGGAATTGTCATAAATCAGTCAGGTGTCAAGCTAATGACGTAAGTCTAAATTGGGGTCAAGAACAGGTGAATTACAGGTAGATGTAACAAAACGCCCAGGTAGATATCAAGATCCAGTCCTTAAGAGGACCCCATAATCCCTAATGTTGTTTTAGTCTAATTACCAAATGTTGGAGAAACGTGACCACACCCATATAGGTACTTGGGGACAGGACAAATATTCTTTTATAGATCTCACCCTTATTTTCCAAATTCCGTTATTTTCTTTAATTTCGAGCTCTACTGTATTATATGAATATAGATATACTTTCAATAAGTTGTATTTGTTATTTTTATCAATTCCAAATTTACTATGGATGATCACAGCGGTAACTGGGATACACTCTATATAATATGTCAGTAACCGCTGTGAATACTAAATAAATTTAGAATTGATAGTAAATAGCAAATACAACTTATTTGTAGTATATTCATGTTCATAAAATTGAAATTAATGATAAAAAAACCAAGAAAGCAAACATAATGGATTTTGAACAAAAAGGGGGAGGCTAAAAAATTGTCTTGTCCCAAAGTACATATATAAAACATGACGGACATAATGTAATTTAATGGAAAACTCTGCCCAATCATATGTTTTAGTATAAAGCAATTATTATTTGGTTTCTCCACTGACTGAAAAGACTTGATAAATGTTCAGGTCAATTTGAAGTTTTAAAAATGCTAAATCCTAGGTACAATGATATCGATATAAACGCTAGTTAGCATTTTCTATATTGCGATTCTTTATGTTTATTGAAATGCTTTCTTCTTTCGGATATTTCTTTCGAAATGATACTTAAAAGGAAATTTATGGGAGGAATAGAAAAAAACACAATTTGGAAGTATATTTTCTAAAAATCAGGAGACCTTTATTGGTTAACTGCAAACTGACATCTATGAGGGTCTTACTCTAGAGGGTGTAGGTGGGGAGGGGGTTATAGAATATAGAATAACAGCAAACTTGTGCAGAATAAAAGTTGATAAAAAAAATAAAGTATATAGTGAAAATTGCATTACAAATTTAGAATAGAAAATAATAGGGTGTTGAAAAAAAAAGGAATCGAGAATATACATTTATTTTATTTAGAATATAAAAATCAGAAGATGTGGTATGATTGCCAATGTGACACTGTCCCGAAATGACAAATGTAAAACAATTCAAACGAGAAAACGTACAAGCCTGCTTATCGTACAAAGTAAACACATATCAAATAAGATACACAGCAACAAACATCATCACTGAATAACAGGCTCCTGCCATAACTCCTTTTTAATCAATAGTTCTTCTTTTAATTACAACTTCTTTTAATGAATTCTATCTACATGTATACTAGTAAGTATTATCAAAATTAATAGTAATAACATGGTCAAAAGTTTCCTAGCTCTCCTAGAAAATTCTGTCGTAGTCCTTCTTTTTGGGCGATATTATAGAAATAATTATATATATCAACAGGTGTGTTATGTTAATGTATTTCTACACCAAGGAGCAGTACTTTACACACTAGGATGTCAGAGGAAGCAGGTGAGTATTCATATGCAGTTTTAACAATATTTTCATTGGTTGAAATCATTCCACGTGATGTTCAACAAAACTTCATATTCCCCTCTGAACGTCTGGACTTTCTTGTGTTCAGAAGGCAAAAAAGTATAGGCAGTGGAACATTTACTTCACCCGATTTAGGGAGATGTGCAGATTTGCCCCCCTACATATCTCCCTAAGGCACAGAAAATAAAAGTATAATATCCCAGTGTAAATACAGCTTCAAATTATCAACGTCATCAGTGACTAACACATGTTTTGCAAACTTTACCATACAATAAAAAAAAGAAGTTATTAGATCTTATTACATAGACATTGTTAAATATTATCCCCTGTAGAAGAAAGAAATGAGGCTTCTCATGGGGGTGTCCAGTAATCACATAATCACATGTTTGCCATTATATTCACATAATCACTTTATTTGTTTAAAGAAAATAGTCCTAGATTATCAGATAATCAAATAATCATGAAATATTGGGTATGATAATCAAATGATCACTAGAAAAACGTCAAAGTAGTCACATATTAAAAAATACACCATAAGGAGGTTCACCTAACCGGGACTATGTTCACCAGGCAGCAAACTTGCAATAACCATATAATAAAAACTGATATTGCTGTCTCAAATCCAAACACCAAGCTCTTTTGTAGATTTCTTTCTTTGTTTGTTTTTATTTTCTCTTTTATTTACAGATCTGTTTAGAGTTCATAAATCATGCCGGTCCAAATATAGGAAAACGTATTGCTGATGCTGATTTCTGCTTCGCCTGCTGTATTGACGACATGTGTACCAGAATAACGTCATGTTATCAGCTAAGACAACGTGAGATTTATATTTAACTATGGCAACACTTAAACATAATTCATTGTTTGATGCTGCATACCCGTGTCTTGTAAGATGTGTAGGTAGGGATTTTTTCTGTGGCTAACAAAATAACTTGCATGTTTAAGCAAGAAAATGAGTAGGGTAAACATGTTCAATAAAGAATATTGAAACGATTTCTGGAATACATTTTATTCGGAAAGCCTGCTTTTTATGTGGATAGAAAGGCAACATTGAAAAAAATCTTATTTCTTGTTTGGCCTAATTCACTTTATTTAATAAATAGTAAAACAAAGAGTACAAATAAATTATTTTTGAACAGTGCAACACACTTGTTTATTCTTTGACGCCTTAAATAAGTGTTCTTAACCATGGCCCCCATCGTTCATTTTGATTGTCTTTGAATTGGCATAGTTGAAACATATAGACTGCGAAAAGACACCAAAGTGACTCATGTATCGTAAAAGATCAACCACGAGTAAAATGATGAACATTGTTGGCCAGATGGTGAATCGATTATTAAGAATAGCCATCAAAAAAATGTTTAATTGTTATATAGAGGTACAGTGGGAGGAATGAGATCTCACAAAACATATTTAACCCCACTGCATTGTAAATAGCGCATGTCCCAATTCAGGAGCCTCTAACCTTTGTTAGTCTTTTATGTTTGTTTTTAATATAAGTTCATTTATGTGTTTTGAAGATCTATTTGTGGACTGTTTTCTGCTCTTTAGTCGAGTTGTCTCTTTGACATATTCCCCATTTCCATTCTCAATTTTATAATATGTAGTTTTGTATATATTGTAGTATGAAAAAAATATGTGGTCACAACTTTGCTAGTTTTAGTTTCATCTTATTGTCTTTTCTTTTCTTTTTCAGAAATGAATGCAACGATGTTCCAGTGAGCCCAATCAGCTAGGATCTGACCCGTCGGTTGTTTCATGAATAAAACTATGAAGAATGCACTTTCTTTAAACTGAGTAAAACAAGATCATGAATCTTCTGAATTGAATTACCATATATATATATATATATATAGAGCATACAAATTTAAGCTTAATAATGAATAAAATAAGTTCAAGTTGGGTATTCGCTAATGAAACAGCAACCCAACAACAATGATAACCAAGGGGCTAAAAGACATAGAAGGCAGCACATTTTTGGCAGTAATTGTTTTCAATTTATAATGATTTCTTCTCCTAGATAGTAGATAAGCATTATTGTCTATAAAGTCTTTCAGATTTTTATTCTGCGCGTGTATCAAATTTAGGAACCACACATTTATGGAGGTATCGGTTAAAATACATTTCCATGTTCCACCTTGGTCTAGACACTTCCATTATAAAACCTAGAACGATCCTGTCAACATGTTCGACTGCATATTCTCTTTTATACTAGAAATTTAAATGAACTACATGATTTTAGATAATTCACATAAAAAATCCTGGCAATTGGACCAAAGAACATATCAATATGAAAAAGCACCAAAGTTAAACGTGGAATTCAGATGGTCCGAAATGCAATTGGCATACAAAAATGAAACAATAATGAAATTATTCTAATTCAAGATATTGCCTGACACCTTCTTCTTCATAATTATCTGTGTTATTCATAGCACTTTGATTTATTAAGTCATTTGAATGTCCAGGTACTAAGTCGCCATCATTAATTTCTTCATAGGGAGAAGTAGTCACGTCATAGATATTAACATTGTTTGTCTGTCCTGCCGCAGCAAAATATCTGTAATTTATATATTTTATTTATTAGAATGATAGACAATTAAAATTTAGAATTTTAGAATTTAAATACTGTTGAAGAAAATGTATGATATGTTTTCTTTCCGCGCAACCCATATTTTGATTTGAGACCATCTTCATCAGTTAACATTAAGACCAAAATTTAGGAAGCCAAATTAATTAATGTTTGAGAGAAAATAAAGGGACCTAAACAGAACAATCAAAACCCACATAAAGTCACTTTTTATTCTGGGAATAAAAACATGTATTCTCAACAACCATCTTCCTACATCCACTTCATTTGAAGTGTGGTGGATGGTAATCTCATTGGCAATCAAACCACATCTCCTAATTTTCACATTCCTTGATATAATTGAAGACAACCTGGTCAAGGAATTTAGAGCTATGCAAGAGGGAGATGCATTCCATAATCTAAATTGGTTCTCAATTTCATAACAGAAAACTTTAATAAAACAAAATCCGTATTTTTATTCAATAATGGCTTCCGAGCTGGTACATGTAGCTGGGACTAATAGTTGATAAAAAACATGCCCGAATCTTCATGCACATATTTCGCGTATTTATTCTTTTCAATCGTTTCATCTCATAAAACAATCAATACTTTTATCGGTTCTTATTTGTTTAATGTTAGAGATATTGGTTTGAAATATACCGTTTTGATTGAATTTTGCTCAAATAGATATCTGACGTTTTGAAATAAATGCCTATTTTACACATTTTAAATCACGGATAACGTTTTGACACAACCTTTTTCAACTTTTGATCTTCAGTGCTGTACAACTTTATACTTTTTTTCGCTTTCGATCTTTTATATCTGGACGTCACTGGTGAGTCTTGTGTGGACGAGGCGCGTTTTTGGCGTATTAAATTTTAAACCTGATGCTTTTTGTTATTCATTAATCATGTGTTTCTTTGTCTAATACGTTCTATTTATTTGTATTGTAGTCCTGTAATATTAAATTGTCATTTCAATGTTATATTTAACATTGCCATTAAAGTGCGAGGTTTGGCATGCCACAAAATCAGGTTCAACCCACCATTTTTTCCTTTAAAAATGTCCTGTACCAAGTCAGGAATATGGACATTGTTATATTATAGTTCGTTTCTGTGTGTGTTACAATTTAACGTTGCGTCGTTTGTTTTCTCTTATTTTTGAGTGTAAATTGACATTGCGATAAGACGTGTCACGGTACTTGTCTATCCCTAATTCATGTATTTGATTTTGATGTTATATTTTGTTATTCTCGTGGGATTTTGTCTGATGCTTGGTCCGTTTCTGTGTGTGTTACATTGTAGTGTTGTGTCGTTGTTCTCCTCTTATATTTATGCGTTTCCCTCAGTTTTAGTTTGTTACCCCGATTTTGTTTTTTGTCCATGGATTTATGAGTTTGAACAGCGGTATACTACTGTTGCCTTTATTTACGATACCCATATATCCATCGTAAGATTGTACATATACGTCAAAATAACAAACTTTTTAAGCACTGTTACTAACGGGATTAGGAGACACTTGTGTTTGTAAACTACCATAATGAAGAGGAACTATTTATCGATAAACCATAAAAGTTTTATAAACCATTCAAACAACTGCAATTATAATTAATATTTGACAAACAGACAGTTAAGAGTTGTCTCATTGGCACCCATACCACATCTTCTTATATATAGTTCATCGAGATACTCACATTGCTCTTGATTCAGATTTTCTTTTTGAATCTATAAATAAATGTTAGATACTATCCATTGTAATGATGAATTAAAACACAACACAACTGGCAGACTTTTCATTTAAAAAGAAGATAACACCTAAAGGTAGAGTTATATAAAAAAAGAAGATGTGGTATGATTGCCAATGAGACAACTATCCACAAAAGACCAAAAATGACACAGACATTAACAACTATAGGTAACCGTACGGCCTTCAACAATGAGCAAAGCCCATACCGCATAGAGTTATGCATAGTATGATCGGGAATATTGTTGTTGTTTCTGTTTTTGCTCAGGTCATAATCATATTCCCTTTTTCAACAGTTAATCAAACACATATAATCTAAATGCAAACTTCATTTATCAATTAAGCGTCAATCACCTACAAAGATATACATTTTTTAATGGTTTTATAATGCTCAGTATTTAAAATAAAATTGAGAATGGAAATGGGGAATGTGTCAAAGAGACAACAACCCGACCAAATAAAAAACAACAGCAGAGGGTCACCAACAGGTCTTCAATGTAGCGAGAAATTCCTGCACCCGGAGGCGTCCTTCAGCTAGCCCCTAAACAAATATATACTAGTCCAGTGATAATGAACGCCATACTAATTTCCAAATTGTACACAAGAAACTAAAATTAAATAATACAAGACTAACAAAGGCCAGAGGCTCCTGACTTGGGACAGGCGCAAAAATGCGGCGGGGTTAAACATGTTTGTGAGATCTCGACCCTACCCCTATACCTCTAACCAATGTAGAAAAGTAAACGCATAACAATACGCACATTAAAATTCAGTTCAAGAGAAGTCTGAGTCTGATGTCAGAAGATGTAACCAAAGAAAATAAACAAATGTTGTGTTTTGTGTACTATTATTTCCTATTGCTGTTTTTTTTTCAAGCCATGGCGTTGTCACTAATGAGTTTGAATGTTCCTTCAGTGTGTCTGTCTCTTCTCATTTCTATCTTTTTGCATACGTATGTTAACATAGTGTTGTTTGGTCGTCTTGTAAATAAATAAATAAAACACTATGAGAATATGAAGCGTCTAGTTTTCGTTTAATATGGACTAAACAGATTAAACACACTGTTATGAAATGTACTCGCATGTTTACTGATCTAAGGGGTGAGAAAATAATAATGCCACCGAAATATAGATCATTCTACTGTTAAAGTGCATTTACCCATCTCTGACTTTCAATTGTTTAGGTTTGAACGTTCTTGATCAAGTGAAATAATGAAAAAAACCGCTTCGGATGCACAGATGGAAACTGACAATGTTTCAAAAAGACAACACACCGTCCAAAGAGCAAAAAACAGCCCAAACGCAACCAATGGTTCATTAACCTTGCGAAAAAAGAAAGAGAAGACACGGCTTCCTCTGCCTCATTTTAGACTTATATCTCGAATTTGATATACATGGTCATCTCAGTACCAGAATATATGACAAAGAGACAATTTTAATTTTAAAATGATCAATTTCCCCACCTTAGTTGCAATAAACAACTTTACCTGCATATGGGATAAACATTTACCAACTTATTCGATATTCAAGAGCTTGCAGCACCTACTCACACTTTGTAAACCGCGACCAGTATCTGAACAGGACGTTGATGAATCAGGGGTATGTCAAAGAACGCCTCGTTCTTTTTCTTAAAAGGTTAATCGGAAGGTACCAAGACATTGTTTATAAATACTACGTATCAACTTCATAAATAATACACGATGGTCTTGAAGTATAGATTCTGAGTAATGACGTTGTTTATCAATACTAATAAGGTGTTATTGAGTTCTTTTATTTGTTTTTGTGAATATTAAGTTTACCATGTTTACTGTTTAGTCAGTTTTTAGTAATACTCATTTGACGTGGCTCTGTACTCGTAAATCCCGTCTCTGTGTTATTGATCTATTATATAATGTTTTGTATTCTTGTCTACTTTAAGAAAATGGCTGTACCAAGTCTGGAAAATGGCAGTTGTTATTTATTCGTTTAATATGTGTGAGCTTTTGATTGTGCCATTTGTTTAGGGACTCTACGTTTTGAATTTGCCTGGGAGTTAAGTATTTTTGTGATTTTTCTTTTTGATACAGCTACAAAAGACACCAACATTGTTTTAATAAGTTAGATATACATATCTGACGAGGTAATGAAATGCTGAGACGGGCTTGAAATACCTCAGAAGATTACACTCAATAAAGGCAGCAGAAGCCGCTAGCCCTGCCTGATCAAGGAAAAAGATAATATGATAATATATCCCTTGTATGCTATTTTCGTTACTTTTCTTTAACTTACCTCTTCTTTGTCGATAGACCAAGATAGATGATAGAATAACAGAGATCAAAAACAGGAAAACAGCAAGTAATACCAAGCTAAACAGTCTAACGTTAAAAACATTAGAACCTAAAAAAGATTGATATTACATATTTATTTGAACAGTAATTTTCCGAAGAAAATATTCACACTTCTATAATGATACACAATAACCGTGGTAAATATTTGAAATATTTGCTGAACGTCTGCGCATATTTTCAGTCATTCTATAGGGACTGTTAATCAAAGAAGATGTAAAGACCAGGAACTTAAAAGAATATCTATGAGACATGCTTGCTTAAATAAAAAACCCGCTGTATATGTTGTTTTTGGTAGGCTGTTGTTTGTTGTTTGTCGTTAGGTCTTCTTCATTTTTGTCATGTTGTTTTCAGTTATTTTCAACTAATGCGTTTTAAATGTCCCTTCTGTATATGTCGTCTCTCTTTTGCAACTGTTATGGGTTCCATCATAATAACATGCTTATTCTAGAAAAATTACAGACAAAAAGTACTATTGACACATGAATAGATATATAACTAGTGTGTATCTATAAAAACCATTTGATATGTATGCGTTTATAAAGTGCTATTTGATATTTTAAATATTGAATTGAAGTCCGAAAATGTACGAAAAATAAGGTTGATTATTCATTATAATTTGTTTGCAAGTAAGAATTTTACAATAAAAGCAGTATCTTATATATAATACCATTGCAAGAATTGTTTAATTCAAATGTGGTTTCTGCTATTCCGTGATTATTTCTAAGTAATAGCAGGAACTTGAACCTTCCGATGTCTTCTTTTACCACTGTTAGGCTTGCGATGTAACCGGTGTAGGGTACAATTTCCCCATACATTCGTATAACTATAATGTCGTTCGACGTTTTTTGGTAAAATCGTGTTGAATTTGGAAGCAGCCTATTTTTATGATACCACTTTGGTTTGTTCGGCTTTTGCATCGATAAAAACTTTACAGATAATGTTACAGTTGTGCCCATAGTAACAGTTTTGTCAACTACAACTGGTGGACCTTGAAGAAAAGTAAAATAACAAAAATATCGAACTTCGAGGAAATTCAAAACGGAAAGTCCATAATCAAAAGAAAAATCAAAAGGCCAAATACATCAGTTAAATTGATAACAACTGTTATAGTACAGGCTTTAGGAATTAACCACCGTTTTATACCTAGCTTGACATCTCACTTGTATGACACTTGTAAAATTCGCGTTAAATAGTTATATATTTTGATCAGTTGTTATGTTTAGTTTTAAATAGATCGGATTGTTACATAACTGACCCATGAAAAAATCTGACTAAAGGAGAAACGTAACTCTTAATTTATCTATATTGAACTCTGGACTTTTAAAAGAATCTATCTTGAACTGAAGTAAATGATACGCATTTAAATGAAATAGTAATAGTACGAACAACTGGGAAATAACAAATCAGCTATTAAAAATAAAGGCATCAGTAGTATACCGCTGTTCGAAATTCATATATCGATAGAGAAAAAACAAATCCGGGTTACAAACTAAAACTGAGGGAAACGTATCAAATATGAGATAACTACAACACAACAGAAACACAACATTAAAATGAAACACACAGAGAAACGAACTATCATAATATAACAATGGCCATTTTCCTGACTTGGTACAGGGCATTTTAAGAAAAAAATGGTGGGTTGAACCTGGTTTTGTTTAACCAAAACTCCCGCTTTAATGGCAATGTTGATTAAAACATTAAAATGACAACATTACATGACACGACTACAATACAAATAAATGGGAGAAAATATAGGACATAGAAACAAACGAATTATAGCCAACGAAAGGTACCAGGTTAAAAATTTAATACGCCAGACGCGTGCCACGTCCAATCAAGACAAAACAAGTACAAAGTTGAAGATCACCGAGGACCAAAAGTTCCAAAAAGTTGTGACCAATACGACCAGGGTAATCCGCCTGGGACAAAAACATCTTTATTATTTAGAATAATTCATACTTTTGCAAACAGTAAATTTTATAAAATGACTATTTAATTGATATACATGACAAAAATGAAGTAGTGACTAGCTACAGAATAAAAACGGGTACATTACACAGCCGTGTTAGCCAAAGCCAGTGCAACACACAAGGTACAAAGTGACGTCACATTTGAATTTCTAAAACGAGTTCCCAAAATTAAGAAAGTATTTGGATGAATTTTAAGATTAGATTTGTATGACCTATCTAACATTTATTAATAACAGTGAAAATTACAATACTAATTAATATCAAATTGTAGGAGTAATTAGATAATTAATTGTATTATCTGACTATGTCGGTGTTTCCTCTGAATCAAACTGTAAACCAAATATATTGTGTAAATTTCGTTGATCCAAACTCAAATTTAACAAATGAACTGGATGATTAATTATCTTATTACCATAACACACGAATACAACAGAAAAAAAAATAAGATTTACAACTACAAACGTTACGGCATGTGACAAAATCCGATGACAATTACAAATATAACATCGAAACTAAATAAATGAATTTGGGATGGAAAAGTACCGTCACACGTCTCATATTAATGCGAATTCACACTCAGCAAAACAGTCACAATCGGGAATAAGTCACGTTCGGTAATAAAAAGACGCATATTGTTTATTTTCAAAGAAGCGATGGTTGACTATGATAAATTTTGATAATCAACAACTTATATGGATGTACAAAGTATAAGTTCAGAATCAAATCATAGCTTGATCTTCGACTTTATAAGGGAGCTACCATTTGATTTTGATAGGGGGGGGGGGGGGCTAGGATGAAATTTGAAAAAATAGGCAGGACAGGAGTTTTGAGTAAAAAAAAAAGCAGGATGAGACACTTACAAAAAAAAAAAAGTCAGGATAAACTAAAAAAAAAAAAAAGGCAGGACCGAACAGAGTGAAAAATAAAAATGCAGGACAGAGATTACAGCTAAAAAAAAATGCAGGACAAAATTTTTCATCCTAGCCCCCCCCCCCCCCCCCCCCCCTAAAAATCAAATGGTAGCTCCCTAATAGGATAAAACACTTTTCCTAACACAAATTAAATGATTAGTAAGAGGAAAATGCAATAAACTTACTACCTTTAACGATAATACTGGTAGAAATATCTTGGTGGAATATCTTTTGTGAATCTTTGTTCCTTGCTTCACATATGTATTCACCATTGTCTTCATAACTGCAAGAATCGATATTCAAAAACGAATCATTTCCTGTTACATTTCCTGGGATAGATCTAATATATGTACCATTAAATCTGTGCTCCCAAGGGTAAAAGTCAAATTCTGACATCTCACCACTAATTTGGCATGATAGAATAACCGAGTCAGTTTTGTTGCAGAAAACCATATTAACTGTTTCGAGAATTGGAGCTCCTGGAATATATATTTTGGTGATATTACATGTTGTTTAATGAACACACACTTACAACAATCTTGATAAACAGTAACCCATGTTTCAGTGAGTATTCAGATCTAATAATTCCTTAGGAAAATGAAATTAAGAATACTATGATAATATGAATTGACACTCTAATAACAACGAAGAAGCAAATCCACTTTTTTAGCAAGATTGTTTACATTTCATTGAGACGCTATGCCAGTGCATGTTTCTATGTTGTGTTTATTGTACAGTTGTTTGTATTTTGATATTGCCTTTATTTGCCATGTCATTGTTAGTATATTTTCGACTCGCTCTCTTATGTCTTACTGGACGATAACAAATAAATGAAGGTTTTATCTTTAAAAAAAACAGGTCGCCAGTTATTTACATCTTTGTGAAACGACCTGATGAACAATCGTCTAACTTTTGAACAAAACTCAATCGATCATACATTACGTATTTTAGAATAACTTTTACTAGGTACAGTTGATAACAAAGATTTTGACCGTTTGAAAACATGAAGAATAAAAAACAAGTAGAAGTACCATATAAAGTTAGATTACCGTTGAGCTGGTAAAGACGCTCCACACAAAGTATCGATTGGGTACATGTACTTACTGATTATATGAAGTTTGATTGACGATGAACTGGCAATCACACTTGATAGTTTACATGTACAGAGTGTTCCGTTATCTGAAGACTTTACTCTTTTTGAAAGTTTAGCAACGTATGTATTATTATGACTCCTGTCAGTTTGAACATCTGTGTCAAGACAATTCATATACAATTCGAGAATATGACCTCTGGAAATAGCTTTACATGTCAATTCAACCACACTACCGGCATGTAATGGAAAGTCTTTATCAGTTGTAATAAAAGGACCACTTATATCTGCAAATGGAAATTATTTGATTTGTAGCAATTGATACAGCCAAAAGATATTTTCCTTAAAGTTTCGCACTTTATATAATACACATTGATTCGAATACACATGTGAAAATACTTAATATTGTGCACAGCATTCCGAAGCATTCGCGATCACCAATGTTTATTTTGGGGTTCGTGTTACTCAATCGTTAGTTTCCTATGTTGTGTTTTAGCTTTTTTTGTTTTTCCCATTACGTTGTCAGTTCATTTTCGACTTATGAGTTAGAATGTCCTTACGATATATTTCGCTTCTCTTTTCGAATTGTCTTTGATCTAAATTTAAGGAACTGTGAGTACTCTTGGAACGATAATCTCTTAAAGTTAGGGTTTTTGTGTGCATATTGGCGGTCTGATCCCTTTATCAAAAATAATCTTACAGTGTGTTCTTATGTTGTAATGTTACGGCACTGTGTCTGTTTATGAATAGGTTTCAGATTCTGTTAACTAGTCCACAGCACATGAAAGCACTGTCGGATTTTGACAGTGTTCGATGAGTTAAATCTGTAGTTTTGAAGACGGTAGTAAGTCTTCTAGTACTTTTTTTATTTCTTGCAATGATGTGTCAGTTTTTCTGTGACTTTGAATATTACTTTTTCAAATGATTCGGTTTTTGACATGAATTATACCAAAACATATGTATGAGCTTTGCTCATTGTTGAAAGCCGTGAAGTGTCCTATTAATTCCTGTTCGGTGGTCTCTAATATATATTTCCCTTAAACTGCAACTCCTATACATATTCAACATTCATACGCACCAACTACAGTCATAAAAAGGCAATCTGATATGGTACCAAAGATCTTGAAATCCATAGAACATTTGAATTGTAGAACTCCTCTAGGTATCTCTGCATCATATTGTAAAATAAAACTTCTGCCATCTGACAGACACTGACACACACCACTCTGGCACATTGACGAATCTATGGTTGAGAAGCAGCCACTCGCGTTTTTATATATTTTTGTACGAAACTGATTGTTAATATGAAAATAAGCTGAGGAATCTTTAGAGTCTGTATTCGAGGTACAAAACAATAGTATCTTTTGTTGGGTTTGAACATACTTAGGTCCACTGACAGTAACTTTAAGTTGTACTTTTAAACCTAAAAAAAGATTGAATATATTATATATGTTGTGGATTGTTTTATTTGAGTAATGCTTATTGTAATGAAAAACTTTTTGATAATAAAAGTCTCAGCAGTTATCATATTTTCTCAGACATGAATAGAGGTTAGACAACTAGCGTAGAATAGAAAAAATACGAAGCATCTTTCCTCTGTTGATACTATTTTGGTGTGTGTTGTGCGCATTGGTATTTTTAAATAACTTTAGATCATTATTTGTGCAATTGCTCTGTGAAAAGGAGCCAATAGTATAACCAATGTAAAAGAAAAATCTTGAAACCAAAATTACAAAATGAATAGATTCAAATTTTAATTCTCCATTAAAAAGAAATAATTGAATTAAATTCCAATTCTAGACTTACTTGACGCAAAATATTACCTTAGCTTGTGAAATATATAAACTATTTATTCAAACTTTAATTAACGTCATAAACAAATATATATATTCACTTATAATAAGTAAACTTATACCTATACTTTTCGGCACTGTAACCTCCACACTGACTTTATCAAGTTTAAATCCATGGTAGCAGCCCCATGTATCATTTAATGGAAGGTTATTTAGGGCTCGATTAACGACATATACTGTTTCACCAGATATTATGTCTTGCGTTATGTTGTTCGTGTGCAGACTTGCGTGGCACTGTGTCGTTGTGTTTGGGGCCGAGCAGTATGCTACCGATTCACCAGACGGATTAAAAAATACGATAGGTAAGTGTAAATCATCTGTTTTACACACTATTCTAAGCTGATCCTCGTATAAACTCCAGCTTATGCAAACATTTCCATGGATTTGGCTAATATCTGTTTAAAATAAAATATCACATTTAGTCTTGGAAAAAACTAAGAAACAGTATAACATGTGTATAATGAAAGCTAAAACAAAGTACACGTTATAAATTCTGACTCCGAGTCAGATGCTTTAATTCAAATAAATTTCTCTTGTTAAGTGGTCGAGGGACTATACTCAAAATCATCTACACACGATGTTTGTAAGATGCCGCGAGCTGATTTGTTGTGTTTTCGGGTCATTCCCAAGTTTTTACGACGAAAAATTATGATTGGCGTAAATTCAGTTTTGTACCGCTCCATATTGATCCATATTCAGCACTAAATAAAAAGATAAAGGCCAGAATCAACCTATCAACATGACAAGAAACGTTGTTTACGTTTAAAACATTGCTAACATCATTCTTCAAAAGCTTTAGGATTATCAAAATGGACGATAAAGAACGTAAATATATCTGTGAATGCTTCAAGAATTACAAGAGTAGCATGACATGAACTAATACTACTAGTAGTTGTACAAACACACGATAATGTGGATCATTAAGTACAAAACGATAAACAATTTCTAATCAATTTTTTTGGACTTTTTGTCTTTTTGAGTTGAGGTTCACTAGCGAGTATTTTTTAGACGAAATGCCATTCAAATATTATTTCTAGTACCTATTATGAGTTAATCAAACGACGAATACAACTTCTGAAGATTAAGATTTTTTATTCTGTAGTTGTGTTAATATTGATAGAGTAATCCCCAAGGATAAACCAATAGAATTTTTTTTTTAAAGTTTTATAGCTCAACTTTTCACTTACATTTAAGCAGAATAAATGTATAATATATATAAATATCCATGTTATCCCTAGTTTGAAAAAAATATTATGCAATGTTATGTCTGCAAGGCCAGTTTCCTATTTCCTGATTTGTTGCCATCTATCCGAAAGCAATTGCATTTTAATAGGTTATATGTATTTAGATTTCATCCGGATATAACGAAAAAAAATGTATGCAGAGGAAGTAGGAAATATATATGTGATAAATGTGCATTATTATAAAACATCTGCACAATTAATATTTAATTTATAACTATTTTGATCTGAGCGTCACTGACGAATCTTATGTAGACGAAACGCACGTCTGGCGTATTAAATTATAATCCTGATACCTTTTGTAACTATAATAACCGAATATTCTGAATGGTTAGATATTTTTTTATAAATGTAGGCACCAGTTTATCGATGTACCAATCTCCTCCATTAAAGCATGTAAATCTCATAACCTTTTTTTTGTGTATTGCTGATATGGTGAAAACGGGAAAAGTACAAATCAGACCAAGTGTGGCTAATATTGGCTTTAGATGCCATTTCTATGCGAACAAAATATCCAACGTTACGCGCAAAATCGACCGATGTGGTCGACTTCCGATCGATGTTTGCATTTGTGAAAAAAAAAACTCACCCGATAAAATTATAATGTTTAATTAAAACCAACTTTACCTAATTTGGTTATTAAATGTTTTTTGTATTTGTTTCATATTTATACTAAAGTGCGCCAGTTTTTTTCATGTGTAATGTAACTGATGCTTGTGGTGTAATTTCATTTTAATTTCTTTATCGCTCGTAAGGTGATTGGCACATTTTAGCTCTATACTTCTGAAGACTAGTCATGTTTAACTCTGAGTTACAATGCATTCCCTTTTTCCTTCAAATTTACCTTTGAATTTGTCTTTTCATGGTATCGAATGATTACACGTGGTTGTCGTTTTGACCTTTTAATTTTACGCTTTTGTTATAAAATGTAATCCAGGCTTCCTTGTGAAGGACACCAGACGCGTTCTTTTGTCTATATTAGAGCCACTACAATGGCGACTTATTAAACCAGATGGAAGGAACAACATAAACTTTACGTTTGATAATACTTGTAAGAGGGGAGATAGTTAGGACAATTTGCGGAAATCATTCGACACTTTTACATATTTAAGTACTTTTGTTGAAGTGACTAAAATCGACATTTAGATAACTACTGAAGGGTTCGGGATTTCAAGTGAAGTATTACCAATAATGTTTATAACTTAATACACATTTGGTTATACTTGTATCAAGTGCAAATTATTAGTTTTTATTAACATGTTTGATATAGTTTAATTAAGGTCTTAAAGTTTAGAGTATGAATAATAAGAGATGATGGGTAAGCGTCAGAGTTTATTTAATAATCTGTACACAAATTGGATAGAAATATTGGTACTGAGTTTAAGCGAGATGGTTTTTTTTTAACTCTTAATAATTTGGCCTTAAACTTTTTTCTTTATATTTCATACTGTATTTTAGAAAGTAACCATAGAACACGTCGCATTTTATTTTACAAGTACTATATATACCATGGTTATTACGAGTTAACATATTTAAACAAACGAATCCGAAGGATGAGTTTGTTTAAATATGTTAATGAGTAAGACACATGGTATATAAAATTTGTAATATAAATAAAATGATTGACAGCTTCAAGACCTTCAACTAATATTGGAAATTGATCACGTTACAGTTTTATCCAATGAAATGAAAGCTCGCGCAAGCTAGTCACTTTTGCGCTTCGAATTTGCAAAAAATGAAAGAAAATGTCGGATTTAGTTTTGCGCCCCGTGTATGATTGTAGGCGCAGGTAATTAAATAATGTCATCAGACTGAGGTAAACAAAAATGTCGGATTCCACGACAAGGATTAAATAATTATTCTAATGACGGTAAGAATTGTTGTTTTTTCTTTTTCAATGTATCATACAAATTAATCATATTTTACAGAATTTTCATCTAATTGAAAAATGCTTTTCTTCCGTTATTTTATTAGATTATTTATTAAAACACAATTTTAATGATAAAACAATAGATAGTGTACGTCCCCTTATCATGTTTTTTCACAGATATTTGTAGCCGATATTTATTCCTTTTTGTATAGATACCCCCCTTTTTAAATCGAAATTTAATTGCATTTTCGCAAAGGAAATGATAGTTTTACATTTTATTTTTTTCAAAACTGAAAGAAGAAACATTTAGTAATTGTTTCCAAAATTAAGGAAATTCGTAACAATCCTATATAGTTTGAAAAGGGGTTCTTGAAATGTGGGACTCATAATTTATTGCTTTTTCTTATAAAATGAAAACAAATGAAGAACTTGACCTTTTAGTATGTTTTACAGCTTCCTAAATATTTTAGAGGCGGATACATTTAAAAAAAAAGGTGGAGCTTCAGCCATGGAATAACATGAAAATGAATATGTTATACCATGGCTGAAGCTCCGCCTTTTTTCCTTTGGATTCTAGTCGAGTTGCATATTTAATTAGCAAAGTATGGTAACATAAATTTGCATATAATATACCATGGTTTTCCCTCACCACACTTTTTAAGCAAATTATTTCATAAAAACATCAAAGGAAAAAAAAGACAGAAACTATGTTTCAAAAACATTTATATGTTTGTGTTGTCATGAACTAGCATTAATTTTTTTTCGATTGGCGCTGATGAGTCTTTTGTAGACGAAATGCGATTTTGTCGTACTGTGTCTAATGTTCACACTTCAAGTACAATTTTATATTAATTAGATAGTCACTTTTATAAAAATATGAATTACAATTAATATCATTACATGTAATTTATAATTTAAGAATAAAACAGATGATAATAAAACTGCGTTAGTCGACGCAATATAAGAAAATCATGCTATGTATAGTGGAGATAGAAACGCGTGCATTAATATTTTCATCGTTAAGAAATGGGTATCAATTTTTACATTTATACGATCTAACCCGATTTTTTTTTAATGGAATAGAAAGTGGAAACTGGGAATGTGTCAAAATGACAAAGACTCGACCAAAGAGCTGAAAACATTTCCAGACCATTAAGGTGTCTTAATGCAGCGAGAAAATCCCACACCAGGAGAATGACTTTGGCATTCCCTTAACAATAACGTATTCAATAGCAGCAAAAATAACGCCACACTTAGCTTTGAAACATGCTTACGAACCAATATAGGAAAATAACATACACACAAGGCTAACAAGGCTTGCGATTTCTAAATTGGAAAAGGTGCACCAATGCGGCAGGGTTAACCATGACTCAGGCATAGATTGCCTTAGCTGTATTTGGCAACACTTTTAGGAATTTTGGATCTCAATGCTCTTCAACTTCGTACTTTATTTGGCATTTTTGACTTTTTTGGATTCGAGCGTCACTGATGAGTCTTTTGTAGACGAAACGCGCGTCTGGCGTAAATATAAAATTTAGTCCTGGTATCTCTGATGAGTCTTTTGTAGACGAAACGCGCGTCTGGCGTAAATATAAAATTTAGTCCTGGTATCTTTGATGAGTTTATTGAGAGATCTCAATCCCTATCTTTAAACTCATCCAATGTGGAATAAACAAATATGGCGCAAAATACACAGTGAAATCCGAGGGTATAATCAGCTCAGTAGTCAATACTTCGGTACTGACATGATTACAAACATATCTAAATGTGCCCGTTTATAATTTTGGAATTTACGGGACCTAAGGTTTGACCTCCCTCATGCAAAATTGGCCTAAAAAAGATATATTACTGATTTCAGGTCATTAGTCGAATAAAACTTTATTGTAGTGACAGTAATGTGGGTAAACAAAATAAACAGACACTATAGGGTAAAATGTCAAAAATGGATTAAACAGTAAGAGTAATAATTTACAAAGAAAAATAATAGAATACTAAAACACGTTATCAAGATGATAAAACAACGTCAGTACCTAAAATATATGTAAATGCAATGCAATGGATAATCACAGTTTTGTAATCCCACCTACACCTTATACCTTAGCCGTATTTGACAAAACTTTTTGGAATTTCGGGACTTCAATGCTCTTCAACTTTGTACTTGTTTGGCTTTTTAACTGTTTTGATATGAGCGTCCGGCGTATTACATTATAATCCTGGTACCTTTTATAACTTTTTTACATGAATCATATGAATTTCAATTGGATACATTTGTGTACCTTAGTATGACAAAGTTATTTTAGATTTATTTAATGCTTTTGATGTTTAAAAGGTTGTTTCTCGTTTGGTTATTGTATAACGTCTATTTATTCATATCTCTCTACTAATTATTTTTTAGTTTTTCATTCTTTAACGTTTTTCTTTTGTTAATGTAGCTTCTTATCATTTGTTTGTTATGATTCAAGATTTTCTTTTCGGACTAAGCAAAAAGTAAAATCCCAAAAATACTGAACTCCAAGGAAAATTAAAAAAGGAAAGTCCCCAATCAAATGGCAATTGATAGGAACTCAACCCTTACACGACATTTCGTTAAACTTGAAACCCATTTAAGAGAAGCACTAAGGACAAATTGATTCAATTGATAATTGACACTTGGGATGTTGTTAGTCGTTAAGGAGGAGATATCAAATTTCAATTTCAATTATGTATATTATATTACGTATGAATTTTATGATAGTACCAACAAAATGTTCTATTTTTTTCCATGTCACTAAGGGCATGATCAACTAGGAAGTTGTCATTACCAAGAAAAAGTTAGAAGAAGATGCTATTTAAAGTACCAACTTGATGAGTACACGCTCGTTATATTAGCGCTAAATAAATAATCCAGATATATAATAAGTTATATGTGGTAAATAATGGGTGAGAAAGTTGAATTAGTTAGCGTGATGCAAACACAAGAATCTGCTAATTTGGAATATCAAGCAGGTCAAGCTGATGTGTGGGCTAAACTATACAAAATCCAAGACGAATATCGGAAGAGAGATAAACTGATCATCTACTCTTTAGTAGTTTTATTTTTTTGTTTTTCGATCGCAATTTCGGTCATTGTCTTATATTTAAAAGGTAAGTATCATGTTTTCATTTATTTTCATGTCTTCACTTTATTTTACTTGGGTATCATAAATCGTGACTTCTTTCTGTGTTTTCTCCTCTAATTGAATAAATAACTGCTCCTTTTAAGTATGTCCGCTGCTGAGATTCAAAATAAAAAAAATTCACGAATGGTATCCTTTTGAAAAGGTTATGTTTCTTACACCAGCATTATTGAAATTAAAGATTGCTCTGTGAGCTGTGAGTGAACAAGATTAAAAACACACATTTGGCGGAAAAGGTTTCTCTGCATTTTTCGTATTGAATGTTTCAGGAGAAAAATATATTTAACTGTATGAAAAGATAGTTTTGAAACAACAAGTATTTGTTTGGTAGTATGGTAATGATATGTTATTTCCTTGCTGAAATATTGGAAAATTCAGGTGCTATATGTACTAGGGTCATTTTCAGAAAGGAAAACCTAAAAATAATCTGAATATTTACTTATATCCAGTACTATATGTAGCTGGTTTTTTTTAGCTGGAACTTTCACATTCATTTTCAGTGTGCATAGATCAAAAGTCAACAGTTGAAACACAGATACAACAACTGAAAACAAATGTGTCAGAACTTTATGATTCAAATAGACATATACAACTGATAAATCCAGTTGGTAAGTCAACTTAATAATGACTGGTATGCATATGCAAATTTACTGGTAACATTGCCAAGTTATGTCTCTACGAGATGAAACATAAAGATCATAACTGGGAACCAGTACGACAACAAAATTAATTTTCTATGAATATTCTATATCTCCCCAAAAGAGGTGTGGTTTGAGAAACAGCTGTGTTTACAAAGTGCAACCTTTACGGTGATATATTTGAAAATTAAAAATTTACCAAATTTTAATACAGAAATATAAATTTATATATCAGTCTCATGAACGTGTCCGACATCCACAATTCTAAAGACTGTTTAGTAAAGACTGCAATATTCAGGGGTGGGGATTAGAATGCGTACTATTTTCAATAGGATCAAAGTGACATAAAATAAGATTCTCAGATAGAAATAGTAGTTGAGCAAAGGTACACAACAACTTCACTTGAGTGCCCTGGGTTAAGGACAGATACTTCTTATATCAGAAATGTGTGTAAATGCGGTTCCCCAATGCTTTGTAAGCATTTATGTGATAGAGATGTTTAATTCTGTAAAATTAGAATTATCTGATTGCATATTTTATTGCGATTTTTTTAACAATGGACAAGTATGCGAGATAGATATTCACGATTTTAGAAAATAATGCAAACAAAATTCGCTATCGCAATTTAAAATGCGAGTTTTTATTTTTGCGTAACATATCTCGTCGTCTTGATAAAAAAAACCGTTCACGATGTTTGACAATATATAAATCTGTGTGACTTGAAAGGTTATGCTACATTCTACAAATAGACCTGTACTTTTAATAAGTAATGTGCTACAACCTAGGTCTATGTACCCTAAAATAAGCAAAGGAATGCTTCGGATAAAGTCTAATATAAATTCGACTTTTATTTTTAAACTGAGATAAAATGATTTCAAAACATGTGTAAAAGAAGAATAAGTGCATACCCAGAATTACAAAAACGTAGTTATTGCTTGTTTTATCCACAAATGTTACAATTGCTTTAACTCATCGAGAATAAATATGAAATGTGAGAAAGATATGGGAGAACAGGATAGCACAAAGAGTGATGAACTGTTTAAAGTAATTTCACCTGGCAAAAACTTAAGTGAAAATCAATATATTCTAGGTGATAAAATCAAAACTGGAAATATGGTCCAAATTGGTGACAAAGGTTCAATCGGAGACAAAGGTCCTATTGGAGATAAAGGTCCGATAGGAAACAAAGGACAAAACGGTCATAACGGAGACAAAGGTTCGATTGGGAACATAGGTCAAAAGGGAGACAAAGGTCCTATAGGAGACAAAGGTCAAAAGGGAGACAAAGGTCCTATAGGAGACAAAGGTTCAATTGGCAACACGGGTCCAATGGGGGACAAGGGTTCAATTGGACACCAGGGATCAATTGGAGACAAAGGGTCATATGGTGACAAAGGTAAAAAGGGAGATAAAGGTCAAATTGGGAACAAAGGTCCTATTGGAGATAACGGTTCAATGGGAGCCAAAGGGTCATATGGTGACAAAGGTAAAAAGGGAGATAAAGGTCAAATTGGGGACAAAGGTCCTATTGGAGATAACGGTTCAATGGGAGACAAAGGTCCCATTGGAGACAAAGGTTCCATTGGAGACAAAGGTTCTATCGGAGATAAAGGTTCAATTGGAGAACAAGGTTCAATTGGAAACAAAGGTCCAATAGGAAACAAGGGTCACATCGGTAATATAGGAGACAAAGGTTCGAGTGGAAACCCTGGTCAAAAGGGCGATAAAGGTTCAATTGGAGAGAAAGGTCTTTTTGGAAATAAAGGTCCAATGGGAGATAAAGGTCCAATAGGAAACAAAGGACACATAGGAGACACAGGTTTGAGTGGTAACACAGGTCAAAAGGGCGATAAAGGTTCAATTGGAGACAAAGGTCCTATTGGTGATAAAGGTCCAATGGGAGAAAAAGGTCCAGTAGGAAACAAAGGATACATCGGTGATATAGGAGACAAAGGTTCGAGTGGTAACACAGGTCAAAATGGAGACAAAGGTTCTATTGGAGACAAAGGTCCGATAGGAGACAAAGGACGAGTCGGTAGTAAAGGCGAAACAGGTTCAATTGGCAACACAGGTCCAATGGGAGACAAGGGTTCACTAGGGGACAAAGGTCAAATGGGGTACAAAGGACAAACAGGAGATAAGGGACCCGCTGGGGACAAAAGCCAAGTTGGTAAGAAATGTTTTAAACATCTGCATCCCTTGTTTAAAAGGTGAGAAAAAGTGACAAAAGCTAAAAAAGAATTTCATTGTCGATTATATGAAATGGGTAATAAGGACAATAAGGGATATTTGTCCGACGAGCATAAATAAAACTATTTTGGTTTGTTGAATGATTTAGCACTTAATTGAGATAAATGAATAAGTGACAAACAACTAAACAAAATAGAAACTAATTTCAAAACTCTATATCAAGATGATTCACTGAAAATTACTTGATTACGTAGATAATTTGAAAAAAAACATCCACTGAGGTAGAAGATGCACAGTAACACTGATGTCGGTGAACATAATCTTAATTCGAATATTCCTGGTATACCTATCTAAAAGATATTATCCCGAAATAGACAGTTGATTAACAATACATTAACTGTATTAAAAACATTTAAGCAAGTCAAATCACAGATAAGTGTGAGAATGAAAGGATCTTCAACAATTATATCAATTTTAATCTCTTTCAAGACTATTTATTTATTCAAAATAAATGTGTGATTATTAATTTCATTTTTTTTACTATTTTCAGTGGCACTCACCTCTTGTGGACCTTATGAGTACTTAAATCCTACCAGTGATGGCATGATCAAGTTCCCCAAAAAGAGAACATCTGTCGGCGTGAACAATATCTCACTATTTATTAATTCAGGCGTGTTTACTTGCGAATATGCTGGTTTGTATCACATTTCCGTAACAATAATGACAAAAACGAGTCATGCATACTTCGAAGTGAGAAAAAATAAGTTAATGATTGTTCCTGGATACATTCCTGACCATGACAAGCAATTCAATTCTGGTACTATTAACACAGTGGTAGAACTAAACGTCAACGACAAGATTAGTGTTTGGAAAGGCAACGTGAAACAGTATTACAGCTATTACTCATGTCTCACTATAGTAAAACTGTAAAGTACTGGAATATAACATTATATTATAAAACTATCCAAATAAAAGTGTTAAGTCTTATGCGTTTTCCTTTATCATACATATTTTTACCATGTAAAATTTCAAATATATAACCATACCATTTATTAAATTACTTTGTATAAGCTTACCAAGTATAACTTAACTATGAATAACCCCGGTATGTTTAACCTTACCAATCATAACCTTTACATGAATAACCTTACCATGTATAACCATACCTTTTATAACCTTACGAAGTATTACCAAACCACGCATTTCCATAACATTATCAAAGATAACCTTACGTAGTATAACCTTACCAAGTATAACCTTATTATGTATAACATTACCATGTATTTAACCTTACCATGTATAACCTTACTAAATAGAACATTACCCAGTAGAACTTCACTGTGCATAACCTTTCTTAGCACAATTACACCAAGAATAGCTTTATCATGTTTGGTCTCAATCTTACAATGCATTACCAATCCATGTATAATCCTGTCATGTATAACACTTCTATGTGTAACCCTCCCATGTATAATCCTTCCCATTCGTAACCTTACCATACATAACTTTATCGAGAAAAAAAAAACAACTTGTGTTTTCTTAATTTGCATAACATTACCAAATATTTGTACCTTACCCTGCATAACCTTACAATGTATAACCTAATCATATTTACATTGTAATTTACCATGTATTACTTTTCAAGTCTAACATTTCCTTGTATGACTTTACCAAGTAATATCTGACCCTGTATAATCTTCTGAAATATAACAGGTATAGAATGATCTTACACAACTTATATTTTAAAACACTGCATAATGAAAATGAGATATTTTGGTAAATATCAATGATGCAGTAACACAGGCACTTGTCTCTAAAAAATCCTATATACCTTTATATAACACAAGGCACTTAACTCGCATTTTTGAAAAATGTCACCCGGTCCCGAAATTCCGTTTTGTTTCGATTTCTCGGTTGTCAACCACACTAAAACTAATTACTAGTATGCTGTAAATTCAAATAGATTTATCTACATAATGGTGTACATCAGGCCTACCTTTGTTATCGGAATCACTCGTAGCAGGTCCCCCAAAATATCCAACCGTAACTATTTTATATTTACCCCAGTAGTTTTGTACTTGGAACTAACATAAGAAGTTTATTGTAATGAATAAGTGGATCTTTCTTAGCTCTTACTATTTGGTAAGGTTGAAAAATACTTAAGGTCCTTTTTTTTTTATTATGAAAGCATTTCATGGCTTTTTTTTTATTTTAAAATAATTTGGCATCGTACATAACGGAAGTTACATTGACTAACCCGGTGCAGTAAAAATCGGTTTCAATTAAGATTACTACTATTTATATTAAAAACGCGTTAATTTAATTCTTTAAAAACTTTAGAAATAGCAAAGTTGAGGAACAATAACAAAAAGAAAAATCACAAAAATACTGAACACCAAGTAAATTTCAAAATTTCAAAACGGAAAGTCACTAATCAAATGGCAAAATCAAAATCAAAACTGCATACACATCAAACGAATGGATAACAACTGTCATATTCCTGACTTGGAACAGGCATTTTCTTATGTAGAAAATGGTGGATTAAACCTGGTTTTATAGCTTTCTTAATTGCAAGGTTGGTACACCGTGATTATGAATTACATGTAACTACACACGGATAAACAAGTGTGACCAATAACAAAAACCGATCACCAAACATTTAGTCTAGATAAAACCAAATAAAATGATGACCAAAACAGTTTTTTTTGTGATACAGTTAGGTTCTGTAGTATTGCCGATGTTGCTAGATTAAACCCCGTGACTGCACTCTCTTGTACTTTCCTAAATTAGTTTTATGGCTCAACTTTTCACTTACATTTAAGTAGAACAAAAATATACAAAAAATGACCAAACATTTTGTTAATGTTTCCTATAATATGTCAACATGTAATTGTGCGTTTTATATGTCTGCAAGGCAAGTTTCCTATATCCTGATCTGCTGTTATCCATCCGCAAGCAATTACATTTTAATGAGTAATTTTTATTGAATTTTATCAGGATAGAACGAAAAATTATATAACTAAAGGCAACAGTAGTATACCGCTGTTCGAAAGTCATAAATCGATTGAGAGAAAACAAATCCGGGTTACAAACTAAAACCGAGGGAAACAACGAAACATCAGAAACACTGGATTGCAACAAAAAACAAAAGACAATGGAACACAATGGAACACAAAAAAACGAACTATAAGATAACAACTGCCATTTCCTGACTTGGTACAAGACATTTGAAGTAAAAACTGTGGGGTGAACCTGGTTTTGTGGGTAGCCAAACCTCGCGCTTTTATGGCAATGTAAAATGACACCATTACATGACAGGACTACAGTGCAAATAAATGCAAAAACATTCAGACAGAGAAATACATAAATAAACAATACAATAGTACATTTCGACATGCTAATAGTTATCAAAGGTACCAGGGTTATAATTTAATACGCCAGACGCGCGTTTCGTCTACATGAGACTAATCAGTGACGCTCAGATCAAAATAGTAAGAAAGCCAAACAAGTACAAATTTGAAGGGCATTGATGATCCAAAATTCCAAAAAGTTGTGCCAAATACGGCTAACGTTATATATGCCTGGGATAAGAAAATCCTTAATTTATAGAATAATTCATACTTTTGCAAACAGTAAATTTATAAAAATGACCATATAATTGATATTCAAGTCAACACCGAAGTGCTGACTAACCACAGAATAAAAACAAACACGTATAACAATCTAGGACAGCACATAAAAACAGCACAACAGAACTACGCATTGTCTGTCACACGACTGCATCGACGCCACAAAAGTGACGTCACAGGTAAATTTCTAAATATAATAGAAGATGGATTTACAGTTAGAGATCAGGCTTGTATAATTATGGTATAAGATTTTTATAACAATTACACGACTATTAATATAGAATTGTGTTTGTAATTAGATAATTAATTGTATTATCTAGCTATGTCGGTATTTCTTCTAAATCAAACGGTAAAACAAATAAATCATGTAAGTTTAGTTGCTTTAAACTAGAATCTTATAAATGAGCTGGGTGATTAATAATCTTTTACTTTTACATACGAATAGAAAATAAAAAAAATAGAATTACAACTACAAACGATAAGACATTTAACAATATCCGATCAGAGTTACAAATACAAAATCATAACTAAATACATGAATGTTGTATAAACAAAAACCGAGACACGTCTTATATCAATGCCTATTCAGCATAACGTATCAACTGAGATATGTAAACACCATACGATGGGGCAGATGGTATTTTACTGCTGAGAAAATGGGAAATTGATAATTGGGAAGTTGAAATCGTCCTGTTTGTCATTTTAGATTTTAGTGTGAAGTCGTCCATCTGTGTGAATATTGAGGAAAAGATCAAGGTATGAAGCAGTCCTTCTAACATTAATAGTATCCTTAATTTCAAGTTCACTGGGATATATGAGATGTAAGTATTGGCTGAAATATGGGTTATTCAGTCATCATCAATATATCTGAAAGTAAAATTAAAGAATTTCGCAAGGTGCTTTTTCTTTTTCAGGTTCTGAATGAATTCTGCTTTATACGAGTAAAAAACAAATCAGCCAGTAGGGGTGCACAATTAGTACCGATTGGAATACCCACTGTCTGTTGAAACATCAATCCTCCAAACTCAACAAATACATTGTCGATCAAAAAGTACAGCATTTTGATATTATCATCTTCAGTATATTTTCTGGTAGTTTCAGTGTGGTTTTTCACAAAATAAGAATTATTATAACCAAAACAGGAAATTTGTATCTACGATTCCCATATTTATAGAAAAAGTCCTGTTTAATGATATGGTGAAGTCGATCTTTCAATTAAGCATGGGGAATAGTAGTGTTAAGCGTAGAAAAATCAAAAGTTTTAATGTTGCTGCAAAATTGCAGAGATTGTGATCTAAGATTAAGCAGTAGATCTTTATAATTTTTTAGAATCCACATCTAGTTAACACCACTGGTAGAATATATCCCATCACAATATTTTTGAAGGTCATCTTTTACTGTAGAAAGAGTAGAAGTCAGTACTTTAGAAAGATGTTTAGTCGAACATTTTGATGATCCAGCTATGTATCGTTCTTTATATGGAGTTTTGTGAAGTTTTGGTATCCAGTATAATGACGGTAAATTTTCTTCGATTTCTTTGGTGTTGATACCAAAAGAAAGAAGGACAGATTTGTGAGTTTGTAAAATTTCATTCTTTGTAAATGATGTTAAAGAATATGTAGGATAACCAGTTGTGCTGTTTATTCCAAGCTCTGTTGTGAGACATTGCACATAATGGCTTTTACATATGAAGACAATATTATTAGAGGTTTTATCTGCTGGAACAACGACATATTTGTCATGCAAATGGGATAAAGCATTCACAACCTCCGCATTCTAGAAAGGGTTAGCAACCCTTGTGCTCATAGTACATCGTAGTTTCTGAATGTGCTCCTGAATGCATGATCGAATAGCTTTGATCCGTTCAGACAAAGTGTCCAGTTCTGGTTTGTCTGGTTCGCGCTTTACCCGTTTTCTAGCATAGCCCTCAACTGCATACATCAGTAACCTGAAGTTCTTTTTCAATTTGATGGGCTGGGGAATTCTATATTTTGGTCTCTTGGCTAACAACGCTCTTAGTTGTTTATTGGTAACGATTCCAAGGTTGCTAGTAATAACATGACCAACTGGACTATAATTGTATTGTGACGAGGCACATGAGCAATCCGGAGGCTTGGATTTTTCATCTTTGAGGTTAACGGCCTTTTAAACGTTCTTGTGGTTGAAAATCGTGGATGTAATAGACCTGGTGTTAGTATAGGAAATTACAGGTGTAGCTCTATTTTTGAAGTAATCAGGTATAGTATTTTGTACGGATTTGAATAGTCTATGGTTAGCAATGTCCATGATTATTGCAACTAATCTATACAAAACAGAATTATAATCAATAACGGAAGTATTTTGGGCCTCTTGAAATAGTAAATAAAGTTTAGATAATGGAATGAAGTATAACTTAGTTCTGATATGGTGAATTCCTAAAGGTTTTGGAACAGACGTTAACAAACTATCAATTGGCACGGTGTGCACAGCAGGTGGTATATATTTTCTGTCACCATGACTTCTATTTCGTCGAGCAGAAGTATTAAATAATTGTAATGTATTTACAGTACTACACCTGGGACTAGACAAAATACCTATACCATCAATTTTGTCATTGCATCCTTAGGGATGGATGTTCCCCACTCTCTCATTAAGAAGTCTTCTCTTTGTAAACGATATGGTGTACTCAAAATGGGATAATTTTTTGAATGATATATTTTCTCTGTAATCCGGACTTTCATTGAAACAATAGAATGGTGAGGCTGATTGAAATGTTTATAGAGAAATATGTTGTTATTAGGATCATTAACATAAGACCGATGGTCATTCATTTAAAATTGAGTCTTTGTCGAGTTTCCCCGACGTAGATCAATCCACAAAGAGTACATTCAATACCGTACACAATATTTGAAGCAGTGCAATTCAAATCCTCATGAGTATTGTAACTTTTGGTTGTCAAATATGAAATGCATGCAAAGGAAGTAGAAAATGTATATGTAATTTATGTATATCATATAGCATTTGCACATTTAATATCTAGTAATCGAATATTGTTAATTATCTCGGTTTTTTTATCAATTACTATGTATTTCATAATCTGACTAACTAAGTAAGTGATCTTATAACAAATATTTACAGTAGGTGTACTTTTCATAAAAATACTATTTTTTTCAATGGTTACAAGACGAATCACGTGATTCGTTCGTAAGTTTGCAATATATGTAAAAGCCACGCAATAATTGAATTCTTTGGTCCGCTGATGTACTAATATAATTAATCAAAAAGTTTTTTTCACACATTGGTGAAAACGTTTATGTTGAAAAAGATCACAAACTTTATCTATCAAAACTTTAAAACAGACTTAAAAGTTAAAACCTTAATTAAAAAAAAAGTTATTTAAGAAATAATTCATAGGGGCTTGAATATATCGTGATTTTACCACGGGTTGGCCCTTTATGCCAAATATTTTACCCTGAGCGGTAGCGAGGGGTAAAATATATGCATAAAGGGACAACCCGTGGTAAAATGACGATATATTCAAGCCCCCATGAATTATTTCGATTCTAATAGGACAAATACGGCAATTCTTTTGGATCGAAGCGCTCTAGGTTGAGGCAAATATTTGCCGTTCCCATAAATAAACGCACTATTAGGTAGTACTTCATTTGCCACAGCGGCTTAACCCGGGTTAGCCCGGTCGACTCTTCCGGTATAGGCACAGTCGCTTCATTTGCTGTCAAATCAGCCGCCGGCGAAAATAGGCATACGCCGTCCTCGCCGGTCTTCACTCACCGGCAGGCAATCAGCCGGTCATAAAAGTATGGCGGGAAGCGCAATTTTAGATTGATTTTTTTTCTAATCAGACTACATTACATGATACTGCATTGGTCCACTATGACGATAATAAATTGCCATGCTATATTTTATTTTTAAATTTATAAAATTATCTCGGAGAAACGTTTTTATGATGAATAAGGCCTAAGAAAAAAGATTGCATTTTAAAAATATATATTTATTGTTAATAGGTTCATTTTTTATATTTTGTAGCTTAGAAAGCAAAAAAGTATAAATTTAAACTTCTGTCGCCATCTTTAAATTAGCCGGGTCCATTCTTTTCATTTTCAGCCATAGTTAATCCGGTCACGTGATAGGGCGAACCGGGCATAGCCCGACCTAGAACAAATGAAGCAGCCCCTTTAATTTGCGTAAAAGAACGTGGCAAACTGGGCCTACTTCGATTCGTCCAACTCGGGTTAGTAGAGTTTATCGAGTTTACTCGACTGACAACCGAACCCCCCGAGTTTGACCTTTTGAACCTACCCGAGTTAACTCGACATCAACCCTGGGTCGGGGCAGGTTTAGTCGAGTTTCAAGATGGCGTCAAGTATTTGCAACAAATAAAAGTGATACAAATAAACTGGTATTTGACAAAATACAGCCGAAGAATAAAGCTAACAAGGGGAATTTATTATTGCCTGTATTTCGGAATCAGCCAATATTGTTCATGTGTATATTTGGTCCTCAAATCTTTTCAACTTTGTACTTTATTTGACCTTTTATAACATTTTTAATTCGAGCGTCAATGATGAGTCTTTTGTAGACGATACGCGTGTCTGGTGTAAATGTTAAATTTTATTCCTGGTATCTATGATGAGTTTATTATCAGCTGTCGGTGGTGGTTGGAAATAAAATAGAAATTAATTGTTTTCTTTGAACGATTTTTCCGAGTTTCAATTTTTTCTAAAGCAAACAGGATCAGGACTTTTCTTTGTGAAACACTATGTAATATATTTTTTTTTATTTTAATGCTCAGCAAAAAACATTTTTTTTCACCTCCATTATAATAGTCAACTCGATGGAAGAGTTTTGACTTCGATTCGGAACGGTTGCGCACATGCGCATTAGCACTGACCTTTCAACTAGAGTTAACCCGAGTTGGACGAATCGAAGTAGGCCCTGAATTTGTGACATGCTTAAACTATTTACAATAACGTATTTAGATAGTTTTGGATGAATCTAAATGATAATTTACTTAGAACGAAATTCATAACAGTGTGTTCGACAGTAAAACGTTTATTAGTAATTGTACTGAAAAGTTTACCTTTAACTTGTTTGTCGTGGGCGATGATTTTATGCTCACTCAGTCTATCGGAGACCTTCAAGTGGGGATTTAAATAATCATTTGTTACAAATTTTGATACATAAATGAAACTTTCTTTTCACAAATCATTTAAGGAATTTATTTTAAATAATTGTTATACCATCACTTACAACAGTTTCACTTTTAAGAATATTTATGTCCAGAGCTGATATCAATAAATAATAATAAAAAAAAAAGTTTATTCATGGCAAAAAAACTTTTAAGTTAATAGGGACCCGCGTTATTTCAGAAAATATCTTATTGATTAAGAGAACAAAAACTTCTACGTTGTGATCATTTAAGAGTGGCCTTTTATTTATTCAATGCTAACCATGTGGGCTTTTTTTTTTATATACCATAAATCGATTCGTTCATTCAGATTTTTGTCAGTTTGCCTTGGCTCTTCAAGTCCAACACACAACTTCTCACGAAATTGGTATTTTTCTTACAAAAATTACATCCATGTGATGTATTCTTTTCATGGAGAATGAATGTTGCACCTTATTTTATTTGTTATCGTGTTTTTTTGTGTGTATCATTGACGTATAAGACAACCTGAATCTTCTTTATTCAAATTTAAAACATACGAGATGGCAATTATGACACAAAATAACTAAATTAAACTTACAGCAGAAGAAAGATAATGAACATCGCTTTTATAGTCTTCTAAATATCGAAGACGCGTGGTCTTTTTAAAAATGATGTAAATTTATAAAGGAAACAACAAACAAAATAGTTCGAATATTTATATTGGAAAAAGTAACGGTGTGTAAATCATAACAATTATTTTATTTCAATGAAAATCAAACTGTTGAATTTTTTCCGCTGCGAGCAAATTTTTAATTTTGGTCGCATTTTGAAAATCAATAAATCTTGTATTTTTGTTGGAAGCTGCACTGTGCAGTTTATACCCGGTTTTTTTTCAATGCATGGGTAGGCATTATATTCGTGATTATTTTTGCCCGAGCGATATCGAAAAACTATTATAAAAAGTGTCCTAGTTCAGTGAAAATGTACGTCATACTTATTTCCTAAACAAATAAATAAACAAACATTAATTAACATACAACACTACCAAAGGCCAGAGACTCCTTACTTGTATGATTTTGTAAAAAAATGCGTCTTTTTAAAACAGTCGAAAACAAAATTGTCTGTCCAATGGAAAAGTCGAAGCCCAAAAAAGATGAACAGTGCATTATAGAAACATAGAAGCTGGTTGCAAAAGTTGACGACAAGATCTATTTTATAACTTGAGTATGGCCTAATACTATTAACCTGAAATAAATATATTTATAGCAATTCCCTTGATACGAAAGATCTGCATGTTGCCTTGGGCTTTTATTTTCTTTTTTTTTTGCTCTTTGGTTGGGTTTTTGTCTCAATGACAATTCAATTTTCATTCTTATCATAGATATAACTGCATGTTAAAATAAGAATATGAAGTGTGATAGACAATCAGACACATTCTTTCCAGGGACCAACAGGCGTTATCAAGCTATAGGTCCCCGTATGGCCTTCGACCATTAGCAAAATACACACTTTATAGAATGAAAGCTCCAAGAGGTCTTGGGATGAAAAAAAAAACAAACATAAAAGATGAGCGAGAAAAAAAATAGGGATACCGCATGGAAATTGGAAAATGGTCCGCAACATTAATTTAGTCAACTCACTTATTTGAAATTAAAGACCTGGCGAATTTTAGCCTTTTGCAATGGATGTGATGTATGTTTAAAAAAAAATCATGGTTTGTTTGGACATTTTTATAAATCAAGTCTTGTTTTTAAATTATTTGCAAGTAAGTTTTAAGTCATGAACAAATAATCACTCACAGAAAGACGTCAAATCCATCAACAAAAGAAAAAAATTAATAGACGACCGACAACGCACAGAATATCATGTATGTGTTCCAGACCATATGAGTATTTGGACCATACGCATATATCATGACCATAAGGGTATACTAATATGGTCCAACCATACACGTATGGTCCAAATACGCATAAGGTCCGGAACATATTTTATTTGCGATCACAAATGCACGAAGACGTCCATTTCTATGTAAATTGGGTCGATTTTTTTATATAGATCAGATGAATGCGTTTCTGTTGCCAAGTGTTTTTCACAAGTATAGTATCAGTATAGCAGAACGGTTTAAGTTTCCTATATACACCAAATGATACATTTTGCCAATACAATAACGTAAATGCATGCAAATTTCACAAGGTTTAATCCAAATAGCTTTCTTACTATCCAATAACTTTCAAGTACGAAAAAGAGAGGGCAGAAGTATATTTTGTCTTTATGTTTCGTATTTGCACAACTTTTGAAAGTGGATTATGCATTCGTTCTAAAATAAAATTAGACCAGATAAAAGTTAAAAGATTCAAAAACTCGACAATCGCAATTGTTAAATCCGAAAAAGATAATCAATCAATACATGCATTCAGTAAGTCATTCTTTTTTTCTGAAAGAACATGGCTTTGCGATATCTTATTATGAAAATTGATTGTCGAAACATAACAAAAACACAAGTAAAGGACGTTTAATTAATCAATATAAATCAAAACACAAATTCCTGATTAGTATTTCGAATTATTTTATATAGGCGTTGAGAACCTTTGGTGATCCCACGGTTTAAATGTTTATATTAAGGACGTCGTGAGCAATGGGCGTTATAGACGATCGTTCACCTAATCTGTCCCAGTCAATGGGATATTAAAGTGCGCCAATCAATGTCCATAGCCACACTGTTATGAATTCGATACTATATGTCTTTATTAATTAACATACTATATAGTAAAATATCTTTTCTATCGATCATCCCGCTGGGAAGTCGTCATGAATACAGTATTATTTTTAGGGGGTTCACTCGATAGACGCAAATTTTATAAGTCTTAACTTCAAGGTTAATCGAGCAAATTTATTTAATAATTGATTTTTACTTTTTCTTTACTTTACACCGAGCTCATGAGGGTCATTATATCTGATTTTTATTGCTGTGTCCACAATTGTTATTCTACGTATTTCACCTGTATTGGTGTGGACAATTCCATGTTTATATCACATGACATTTCCGCGGGAAATTCTTCTATTGAGACCGTACGAGAGATGTAAATTTGGATTAATGCATATGTATTGTGAAATATATTGTTCTCTGTGTATATATTTTTGATTAATTGATGATAACATTTTCAACAACATAGTTAGATGTCAGGTTTGTACACATTTAGTCCCTACTCTAGTCTATATTCACAACTGAATCCAGTGAACTGGTCAGAGAAGGGATACATGTAATGCATAAATCACATTTCAGGACATTTCAACCAACAAAAAACTATTGAATATTTTATCAGCTGACATATCTATTTTTATTTCAGCTAATGTCAGTCATACCAACTGACAAAATCAGCGGAAACCGTGTATTCGTGAATTCTATCACTTGCTATGGACTGAGACTACTATAACACAGCTATGGACGATTCTCTATAAAAATTAAATAAAGGCAACAGTAGTATACCGATGTTCAAACTCATAAATCCATGGACAAACAACAAAATCGGGGTAACAAACTAAAACTGAGGGAAACGCATTAAATATAAGAGGAGAACAACGACACAACACTACAATGTAACACACACACAGAAACGGACCAAGCAACAAACAAAATCCCACGAGAATAAAAATATAACATCAAAACCAAATACATGAATTTGGGATAGACAAGTACCGTGACACGTCTTATCGCAATGTGAATTTACACTCAAAATTAACATTCTATTGGGTTGTTTACATTTTGAGTCATATGATAAATGTATGTTGGACGATTCAATATAACATTGTATTTTAGGGGTTGTTTACATTTTGAGTTGTATGATAAACGTATGTTTGTGTGTGTTTCTAAATGAAAACAGCTCAATTTTATAATACTTGATGGTCATTGATCTAAAAATTTATTATACAGAAACGTGACACACAGTTTATCTACTCTTTGAATCTTGTCTAAATGACCTACATGTACATGTACATGTACATTACAGCCATGAAAATGGTATATCCCAATTTACTCCTGGCATTCACGTTGGAATTCCGCAGATACCATACTGCCATATCGAATTTACCAATAACAAAACAAATATATACATGTACATGTATAGTCACAGAAGTTTGAAATTCTAGCAATGACGGTGTAAAGATATGACAAACTCACTATCCAGTGGCGGATCCAGAACGTTTTGTAAAGGGGGGGCGCTGACTGAACTAAGTGGGCCCGCTCCCGTCACACTTCAGTGATTCCCTATATAATCAACCAAATTTTTCCCACGAAAGGGGGAGCCAGGACCCCCCTGGATCCGCTTATGAATCAAGAAATAGGGAGGTACACCCGAAGGTACACCCCACCCATCCTTTTTTTTTTTTTTATCTAGAAAAGGATGGGGTTGGAGCTTAAGGCCGTTCTACGTTGACGAATTTCATTCATATTCACATTGATAAATTACATACGAGTATACGTCAATGAGGACCCAACGTCAATGAGGACCCAACATGCCCAATATCAGACAAAGGAAACAAAACGACATATAGGACATATAGAGGGCAAAAATAAGTTTTAAACAATGGACAAAAGCAGTGGCATCGACCCAGTGGTTGTAAATAAACTCATCATAGATACCAGGATTGAAATTTCGTATATACGCCAGACGCGAGTTTCGTCTACAAAGATTCATCAGTGACGCTCGAATCAAAAAATGTTAAAAAAGGCCAAATAAAGAACGAAGTTGAAGAGCATTGAGGATCAAAAGTTCCTAATAGTTTTGCCAAATACAGCTAAGGTAATCTATTCCTGAGGTAAAAAAGCCTTAGTATTTCAAAAATTCAAAATTATGTTAACAGTTAATTTATAATTATGAACATATCAATGATAACTCATGTCAACACAGAAGTGCTGACTACTGGGTTGGTGATATCCTCGGGGATATAAATCTCCACCAGCAGTGGCATCGACCAAGTGGTTGTAAATAAATAAAGGCAACAGTAGTATACTGCTGTTCAAAATTCATAAATCGATAGAGAAAAAACAAATCCGGGTTACAAACTAAAACTAAGGGAAACGTATCAAATATAAGAGAACTACGACACAACAGAGACACAACACCGAAATGTAACACACACAGACACGAACTATAGTGTAACAATGGCCATTAATAAACTCATCATAGATACCAGAATTTAAATTTCGTATATACGCGCGTTTCGTCTACAAAGACGAAACCACTAATGTTCTTCAACTGGTCGTTTATTTGACTAACACCACAAGAAAAAGAGAGGATATCAATTTAGACGAAGGAGACTAAGGAAACGTTAAGGTTTAATCCACTATTTTCTACATAAGAAAAATCCCTGTACCAAGCTGGGAATCTGACAGTTGTTGTGTATTTGTTTGATGTGTTTGAGCTATTGATTTTGCCATTTGATTAGGGAATTTCCGTTTCGAATTTTTCTCGGATTTTAGTATTTTTTAATTGTACTTTTAATACTTATAGTTTTAGAGAAAACAGACAAGGTCATAACATAAAACATGAACGACGAACATCAAGGTAAAATACATTAAACAAAGTTAATCGCAGTAACTTCGATAGCAGGGAGACCGGGTGCGCTGAAAAAGTAAGCAGTTAATGCTGTCTGCGATGTATTCAAACACAATGTTTGGAAGCTGGATCCTATTAATTGTCATGTGAACCAATTACCGGTATGTGTATTTGGGTTGCTCATTCAATGCTGTCGATTAAATGGAGCAATGAATAACTTTCATACATATGGGAGGTTTACTTATGTATAAAAGTTTTAATCCACTATGTTCTTCAGAAGATTTTTTCAGGGTTTTGAACTTACTCCGTTTTTTTACTTTACTTTCGAGTTTGTTTTTTTGCTAATACTTTTTTGCCGTGCATTCGCAATGCAAATCTATCCACAGTCAACAGTTCACTATTATTAAACCAGTGGCTGAATAAATTTATTGTTATTTTACTTTTGTAGACAAGAAAATTCAAGAACAACGCGTAATCAACCTTAGTGTAAGAAATTTTGAAATCAGTGTTTGTGAATAATCCAATGTAACATAGTTGTAGTAAATTAGTATAATAATATGAATGAGAATTCGGAAAAAATGAAACATTTAACAATACTTTAAATAATTTCATGAGTCAGTCGCGCTTTTCTGGGTTTACCTTCATCAATCATGAACGCTCAAGGCTAAATATTTAAAATCTGAGCTATATATAAGAACCAAAACAGTTTAGGAGCTATATGACCAAAACATACATAAAATAGCCAAATACCTGTAAATAACACGAGATCAGAGTCTTCCCTTTTAATCGAGTACAACACTACGATTTTGATATGAAAAATACTGAAATTTAACATAAAAACAAGATATTTAAAATGAGGTGCTTTTAATAACTCAATGAAAAGATAATACATAGTTTTATATTCGTTCCGTAGATTAATAATTTCAGTTATATGCAAGTAATCGTTCATTCTTGTCTTTTGTATTTTGTGATTTGAACTTTTTTTTAAATAAAAGCAAAAGCAGACGGTTACTTCGTAGTCGTGATCATTTGTAGAAAGTTATTTGTATTTCAAAATGGCTTTAAGGATGTTCGCTCCTCTTGTTTTTGATTTTTTGCCAGAATTTCGGAATCCTCTAGTTTCATCCATTTAGTATCATTTAAAAAAATTGCCCACTGACCCCTACTGTTCTTTTCATAATTTGATTACATATAGTTTAAAATGTCTTCTTTGAAAATCTTAAAAAATCCTTGTTATTTTTTCATCAATTTTGTAAGGAAAAAGGCGCTAATGTTAAGTGTATGAAAAATCTAGAGAGAATTATTTCCCGCCAAATTTTCAATGGCTTATATCTCGAAAATGAGCACACGGACCCTCCATTTTTTTCTACTTTTTGAGTTTCTTTATTAATATACTATCAATTCATAATAGTCTTTTAAAAAGCTTGTTATCTTTTAACAAAGTAGCGAACACCCTTAATTATTCAATGTTTTTCAGCGACAAAGTTGTATTTAAAGTATAGTTTAAATCTAATTTATCTACTTATTAAAACTCGCGGAAGAAGATAAGATCACACAACAAAAGATTTAAACTGAATACATGAGAAACTCTTTGTTATATGAACACTCATTCATATAAATGATCTTTATGCTTTTTAAAACAAAAAGTTTGGTATTTTATCTAACACACATGTGCTATTGCGTGATATTGCGTATATTTACAGACGAACAGAATCAAGTCCCCAAAGATATAACTTTACAAAGTCTGATACAATAGATGCAATGTCTTTTTGACTACTTTGTAAATATCATAAAGATTTTTCAAAATGAATTATGTTGCAGGTGAACACACACAATTTTGAATGAAAGCTTATTTACTATTTAAAATAAAAGAATAAGCACAAATTGTTGAAGTATTGATTTTTTTCTCTCTAGTCGTTATCTTTAACTTCCTTTCAAATAGGGAAGTAAAACTATTGGAAACTGTTATTTATATGTTATCACGTTTCAAGGTTTGGTGACGATATACCCACAATGGAATCTCGGAACCGAACATTTTATATATCGACTTCTTTTCAGTTTAAAACTGCATTCAAACCTCTGAATTATTTAACTTTTTTTTTAGTTATTTGGCTACTGTCCCATTTAAATATATCCAACATCTCCTCGTATTCAAATAATTGGTAGGTAATTGATTCATTGGCAATTAAACTTTATATAAGAAATCCAGGTAGTAAAAAATACATTTCACATTATGCAATTACTGTTAATTTCAAGTATTGTCATTATCAAATGATTCTCTGTATATTTAAGTACATAAAAAAGCACATCATACATAACAGGATTGACATTCTGTATCCCAGACGCATGATTTGTGTCTACTAAAGAGGGACGAAAGATACCAGAGGGACAGTCAAACTCTTAAATCGAAAATAAACTGACAAAGCCTGGTGGCTAAAAATGAAAGAAGACAAACAGACAACCAATAGAACACCTGACGCAACATAGAAAACTAAAGAATAAGCAACACGAACCCCACCAAAAACTAGGAGTGATCGCAGGTGCTCCGGAAGGGTAAGCAGATCCTGCTCCACATGTGGTACCCGTCGTGTTGCTTATTTTATAACAAATCCTGTAAATAGTCGAATTCGGTAGGTCACATTCATGAAAGGGAATGGGATTGTAGTTACGACGTAAGGAACATATCCGATATCATTTGTGAAACAGTTAGTCCATAACAGTCAACCAACTCGTGATGGCGTCCGTAAAATTTATGAAATATTACGAAATTCACCAGTGACGATTGAATCAAAAATTAAAAAGGGCAAATAAAGTACAAAGTTGAGCATTGAAAAACCATTCCTAAAACAATTGGCAAATACAGCTAAGGTAATATATTACTGGGAACTCGCGTTTGGTCTATCAAATGTTCGTCAGTGATGCTCAAATCAAACAAGTTTTAAGGCTTATTAAATTTCAAACCTCAAAAAAGATTGTAAGGCGTCACCACATTAGCACGCTTTTCTCTGTAAAATAAATGTTGAACCCTTCGTTAGATTTATTTTTCACGCAAGTAAGATATCAAAACCATGTGCTACAGCATTTGTGCATCAAAAAGATGTTTCATTACACACGTTTCGATATTTGTATGAATGGAGCAATTTTTTCGTTTTACCAAAAAGGAAGTGACATACAAGGAAAATTGTAGTTTATGATGTAATATCATTATTTATTTCGTGTCTGCTTTAATAATAGATTTTATGGAATAAAACTTACCGTGTGATTGATTGATGTTTGAACTGTCGGTAGGTATACACCCTAGCGAAAGAAGATTGAAAATATATAATTACTATAGAAAATCAGGAATAATATATCTGCTATGGATATACCTGTATTTTACCTATATCATGTGTATGATATGTGCAGGTACGTGGTTATTTATATACAAAACTTTAAATGAACGTATATAATCGACCTATGATTGTAGACAAAACAAATTGAATAAATCTAGGTAGGTCAACGAATCAACGTTTGCTTTTGACTTTTGATTTTGAATAGTGTTTGAATGATTACATTTTTATACACTGTAAAGAATATAATTTATTTGAATTTTGAGTTTTAAAAGGAACTAATACCAATAATAGTGAACAATATACATTAAAAATACAAAATTTTCAATTAGTGCAAATTGCAATAATCCATACATTCGACTGGTAACAAGATTTTTGATTAAGATAAATCTTTTCTTTAATGTATGTGTATTCATGTTATCATTTCAAGGTTTCGCAATTGAATCTTACAAAATCATGGTCAGAATTCAAACTAAACTACCCTTAAACTATATTGTATGACTTTCTTTTATGTAATAAGACGTGAAATATACAAAATTATTTTTAATTTGCTGCGTTTCCTTTTGTTCTTGAATTAATTGGGAGTCCAGAACAGTTCTTAATTTGAATATATATTTTAGTATATAAATTAAATACTAGAATGAGAATTTGATTAAAACGACGCATATAGATTTGGCAGCTGATACTTTTTAAATACCTAGTTGTAAAAATCGGTTAAATTTATCATACAATTCGATAATGTGAATATTACACTATTGAACAGCGGTATATTACTGTTGCCTTTATATACACATAATTAATTGATATACTGTCTCTTTTTATATACTGTATAGTGTTAAGTCATTTGTCTTGAGAGTATAACAACAATAGTTTTTTGAGGTAATGAAAATGCAACGAATAGTCGGATGTTCACAGTATTTATTAATTCATGACATTGATAAATAAATGAGACGATGTGCTAGGATTGCAAATGAGACAACTATCCGTAGATCAAATAGCAAAACACTGCCCAATTACAGGTCACAATAGCTCCTTCAATAATGATCATTGATTTGTACGTTAGATAAGGTCATAATAATACACCATTTCATGTAAAACAATTCAAAAGAAAAAAACAAAACGGCCTGATTTATATTTTAACATTGAACCAATAACAAGATGGTAGAGAGCATCATGTTTCCTTTTTTATGACTAAGGACAGACACATGTAGAATGACGTGCGATATGTTTTCGCTCAACCCTCCTCTCCTGCGTAACAACAGTGGTAAAAAAACCAAATATCATTATACAATTGGATTATAAGCTGAAAATGGCTTACCAGATCTTCACTTTATACATAAAAAAATATATAAAAAGATATACAAATACGATTGTTTATTAGGGGTAACTATTATAAGCTACTAAAGTCTGATTTCTAGAAGTAAATGCACCCTGTTACATCAGACTTCCAAGAGAGGCGAAAGAATCCGAAGGGACATTCAGACTCATTTATCGAAAATAAACTAACAACGCCATGGAATAAAAAAGAAACAGGCAAACAAACACCAGCGTATTCTGTTAGATATATTTATAGCAAGTTGCTTTTAATAAATTCCCCAATATGCTAACATGGATTAAAATAGTCTTGACTATGCATTCATGTTAAAGAAAACATGAAGGTGACGGTTAGCGTAAATAATTCATTTTGTTACATCGGATGAAACTGAATTGTTTTAGAGTTAGCTGCGATTCATATCAACATAGGAACACGTCTTGTATTCAAGTGGTACATTTCATGTCCATATTAATTTATGATTTTAATAATCTCATCACAGTTCCAGTGAATATATCTCGTAAATGTTTTTTTTTATTTGATTCGAAGGATTAATATCAATAACCGTAAATAAACCGTAAATAAATATGATCAGAAAATTGTTTCAGTTAAAAAAAACCATTTACTGAAATTTGAAACAACCTGCAGATAAATGTTATGCAGAGTCCACAAGTCGTTTTTGAACAGAATTTGAAGAATTATTTAAAGCGTACAGCATATGTAAAACACAAAAAAAATATTTTACACAAAAACTGATTATTTTTATCATTTGTTTTTGTCCTTTTACAAAATCTAGTGACACATGAAAATGACACTTCATTAATTCCGTGCTTTGTAGGCGGTGTTCTAGATTAATCGTCATGACAAACTTCCAAATTTCAACGATTGAATTATAGGGGTATAAACAAATAAAAACGTAAGACGCCAAAAGGATGACGAAAAAAAAAGCCAAATTCAACTTAACCTCGTTGGGTTGGAACCTTTATTTCTGAAAAATTTTCTCGTTTGCTAACGGGTAATATTTTAGTACTTATTCACAAGCTATTGAGCCGTTGACACCATTGGAGACTATAATTTCACTTGTAGTGGTATATATATTAGTTATGCTACATATGTATTAACATATCTCAACAAAGATACCAGGCTTATAATAATATCAAAGTAAATTGTAAGAGGAACGTTTCTACGATACACCGTTAAAAATAGTTAACAAATTCATCATGTAGACCCTGTATATGAATTTCGTTACTCTAAAATGTACAATTAGCGATGCGTCTGACGAAATACCTTCATATTGTTACAATAATGACAGCGATATTATTTTAGAATATGTAATCTCTTAATTTCTACTTGTATAGGATAATGATTAAAGAAGTGTTAACATTTTTTCTTATTAAAAATCATACTGTAAAGAGTTATGTTACAGGTTTGTGGTTTAGTAGCAATTTATTGCTGGGTATTGCCACAATGAAACTACAGCTATTAGTTTTAGGGATTTCGTCTTTATTCAGTAAGTTGTTTGTGTTATTTATTTAAGAAAATGCAACACATATCAAATCATATTTTTGGCTGCATACACTTTAATATATGACAGATATAAAATTATGAAGGTGTGGGTGATTATTTGAATGAGACAACTAAACACCAAAGGACTAAATGAAGTAGAAGTAAGTAACTATAGGTTATCGTTCGGAATACAATAATGACAAAAACCTAAACTGCATAATATCAAGCCATAAAAGACACTAATAAAACAAACGATTATAATTCAAACGAGAAAATAAAGGGTCTGATTGATATTCAAAAACAAATAGCAAAAGGTCAATAAGATTTACAACAACAAACGACAACCATTGAACTAAAAGCATATGACTTTAGGACATGATCATACAGAATGCGGGCCACCAACCTTCTCTTGGACAGAACACATAAACATTAAACCAAACTATAAAAATTAGTTGAAATAGGCTTGACAAATCAGATTGTACTAAATACAAAAACTACTAACATATTTACTAAGTTAAAACTGTTATTAAAAAATGTATAGAGAAGATCATTTATTCAGTCTTAACCTAGGTTGAAAGTACTCATTAAAGGGTTTATGTTGATTTCGAGACGTGTGGAAATTTTTTAACTTCACTTGCAACATAACAGATGTACCAACATTTTTGTCGTGTAATTAACACTATTTTTTACTTTTATTTACATTTAATTAGTAAATCATAATGATACAACCGAGAAGTTATACCTTGGATAGTTATTAAGTGTTGAAACGATGTTTTCTTTTTTATTCTTTTATCCTACATGTACAATCAGTAGGTTCTTTTTGACAAAGTGGATAATCTTTACCTTGAATTCGCATCCTTTTCCTAATAAGACATTTCTATGAACTCTCTCAATGTAAAGCTGTCTCAATATAAACAAGATCAGTACTTTTTACACAAAACAAAACATTGTTTTGCTCATTATTGATGGCCGTACGATGACCTTTAGTTGTTAACTTATATGTCATTTGGTTTCTGGTGGACAGTTGTCTCATTGTCATTGACACTATATCTTCTTTTCTTCTTATATATATATATATATATATTGAATTTTATAATATTAATGTTAAACATACTAAGTAGCATGAATGCAGTTTTTTTGGTCAAAATGTTAAATTGTTAATTTACATTTAAATATAAAAATGATAAACTTTCATTTTTAAGATGTGTCGGGTTTCGACTGACCAACCTATTTTGTTAAACCTATTTTATTAACAATGATCTTAATTCTATGATTTTCGACTGTATTTACTTTTCTCCATTGCCTGTTCAATTAAATGCCCCATTGCTTATGCTTATTGATGCATGCAATATGGCGACGCATAGTTGCTTAGATCTAAGTCAATTGGTCTCCGGTTAATATTTGTCCATATATGTTTAATTTTTATATCTATCGTTTTTGTATGACATACTGAATTTTAGAAAATATTTAATTCACAGCTGTTGTCTTTTCAACCAAGATAAGCCTGAAAACAGAAATAGAGATACAGAATAATACATATTTTATTAGATTGGAAATTCATTCTGGCTTAACAACGTTAGGAAATGTAGTGATGATTCTTTTGAATAACATCACATTGGACGAACTAAGAGGTTCTGGTGACAAATGTTACCATAAATCTGGGGAATGCAATCCCAAAAGTTGTGTTTGCTCTTCTGATTCTAATGTTTTCAAATTTGAAATGTCTACCAGTACAAAGATTTATTCATTTGGGTGTAGAATGCGATATGCAGATAAAAATGGGCATCACAGTAAAATAAAGGAAATATATTCATCATTTAAAGATCTAGGTAAGTGACTTATAACTTTGGATTTATTAACATTTAGATATTTTAAGTAATTCGAATACAGATTTATAGCAAAACATTTTCAATGAATAGACATTTGGCGAAATGCGCATATGGTGCTGAAAAACTTTTACATGTCTTTCAAGCAGTAATCTATTAAAATATGAGTTGATGATCTGCGTATCAATACCTTTGACTTTAAAAACATCTAAAAAGACACATAAAACAATATACAAAATACTCTAGTGGGAAATGTTACCTGGGCATACTTACAGAAATTTAGATTTGTTCGTTTCGTTTTATGAAAAAAAATATTTGTGTCAACTGTAAAACCAATATGTCCCTGTCATTTTGAAGAATCACTGATGTTTTGTTGATTCATTTGATTATATCGAATTATACTAAACGGAATGTCTTTTTAGACTTTCTTGGACACGGGTTTTATAGAGGACATAGAGAGCTGGATATAATACAAAGCAATGAACAGACAAGAATACAGAACACAGTCACTAAAGTAACTACGAGTTATCTGCAAGGTATGTCACAATTTTCATTGCATTACCACTTGTGATTTCTAATCAAATTGTTGTGGACACTATTTTGTTTTACATGATATATGCATTATAGTGAGGGTTTCACGGCTTCATATGTTTTCGTATGAAGTAAAAACTGGATCAGTACACGGACAGAAAATGACTATAAAATCCGGAAATGAGCATTTTCTAAAGTCGTGGTTCTGGTTATTGCTTGACTCATAAAAACTATCATTTAATTCTTTTAAGTACTAAAACTGAGTAGTAAATAGGTGTTGGTTCATGTTTCATGTGCTGAAATTGTAACATTGTAAACAACTTTCAGATTGCCAATGACCTTCTACAGAAGAGTATTTTTTTTAAATTTGTAAAAATCTAAGACTGTTTTCATAGTTTTGTGTTTAAGATGTTTGTGTTTATAGAACATTGAATGAATGGAGTTTGAACAACCATTTCATATCAGAACCATGATAATTTTAACTCGCTTGTATGTAATAAAAACGACAAAAAAAAAAACACATGACAGTCACATGTCTTGAAGATCCGGTGTCTGACAGCCAAACAACATAGCTGTATTTCATGTAACCCTTCAGAATTTTTCTCAACAACTACTCTAGTGATGCCTATTTTTGACATTAAATAGAAATGGCTAAACAGGTCAGTTTTATTAAATTTGTTCTAACGGCTTTTAAAGCGACCTTGAATATGTTTTAAATTTGTCAAGTTGTAGTATTGTTGTTGTTCTAAATATAGAAACCCCTCCCAAAAAAAACACACCACAATACACGCGTATGCAATCGAAAACGTTAAAATATGGATGATACGAAAACATATGACATACGATTACATATGACACGACGATACTATCTACCTCGTTTTTTCTATGGTGGATATTTTTCTTTTCGTAATCAACCTGCATATTCTTCGTCAACATTTGAAAAATAGAAAATGACTCTAAGGAGGATTCAAAATAAATTTGACAACATTAAACAATATCGACTATGTCATCAAAAAGAACAAAATGGAAAACAAGTACCATATTCCTCACTTTTCTGTAGCCCTATGTTCTGTTCAATATTGTTTTGTTCTGTCTATTATTCTGTTATGTATAATGCATATTTAAGGTTGTCTTATCGAATAAGAAACAGAAGAATCTCTGGATTGTCTTATGACATATCAATCGTAGGACAGTTCTGACACCCCACTAACTGAAGTGTGTATTATATTCGGACGAAATAATAACCTGACATACGTCACTATTTTATTCCTTTAAGCACATGTCATTGAAATTTGGAATTGTCCGGGCTGTCTCGTAGAAAGAATGACCTATCTATATGGAGCGCTTTCGTAATATGATTATCATCGGTAAACTGCTGTTGCATCTATTTATGATGGTTTGTACAATTTGACGATTTACAATTTTTTGTATTAGTAAAAAAAAAGCATACGTGAATAATTACCTTCAATAAATATGTTTTTGTTTAAATTACAAAATAGCCAATAATCAAAGAGCGACAACTGCAAAATAGTTTGACACTGTGTTTATTTTTTTTCTATCAAATATTTAATGTGAATATTTTCACCGGATCATACTACACGGCCGACACTCGGCTAACCGAGAGATTGGTCGGTTAATCTATATTGAGTATGCGGCTATATCGGTGGTTGGTCTGTTAATCGGGTTGGCTAAAGTCTGTTAATCAGGTGTTATCGAGAAAATCATTGAAAGTTCAGCATGTTTCATTGTATAACTTTTTAAATATATTTTTATCATAAAAAATATTCATATCTAACAAAACAATTCAATGTTCTGAATCCAGTGGTGTAATTATTTTTTTTCTAGCTTCAATGTACGATCTATAAAATGAAAAGGCGGGTTACTCATCAATAAATTTATACACATTTTACACACACAAACTGTACACAAAATGACACGTTGGTTGAATTTACGTGCATGCAATATTTTGAACATTGAGAAAAGACAGGCATTATGTTTGTTAACCATAATGAAATCATTGTGTGAAAAATCTTCACGAAAATCTGTATTTTGGTGACATAAATAAATCTTCATTTAAAACCTGGTCTGTTAATGGGTCGGATGTATAAAACCCAGTCTGTTAATTGGTCTGTTAAGAGTTATGAATGGCAATGAAAGTATAATTGTATTGCTATATGGGGTGTTATCGGATCAAATGGGTATGCTCAAGACGAGCGGCTAAAATATACGGAAACAACACATGAGCAATGAAACATAAAATATACGGAAACAACACATGAACAATTTAAACAATGGAAATTGAAAATTGATAAAAACGGTTTCAAAAAGTGTAATATTAAAGTAATGTTAATTTGATCCAAGAATGGTCGCATATGTCATGTGGATTCTGTTTAATTGTCATGAATGACACCAATTTGTCATCTACATTGGTAACCAGTATATAGATAAGAGATAAACATCGTAATGTAACTAAACATCAGTAAGTAAAATGTATTGGGATGCTAAAATATAAAGAATAGAGAAAGAATAATGAGTAAGATAAATAAAAGGTAAAGGAAAAAAAGTCACGGAGGAAACGTGACATAACAATTTAAAGAATACAGAAATAAACAGTAACAGATTTCGATGTACTCTAATTGGTGACAAATGCTAGAAGTTTACATGCGGACAACTGCCGTTCTCCTCTACACTTATGAAGAAAGGAACTAAACGGAATAAAATGTATTAAAACTCAAGATGACCAAATGTAGCTGCATTCGCTCATTTCCATTTACTACTTGAGAATGATTTGTAAACAACATGATTAAGTAATAGAAATAAAGAACCAATTGGACGATGCTTCCGAATTAAGGTTAAAGTTCCAGTGACAAATATCATGTGCATATGAGAATGACAACACGTTATATGTACCCTGTGTTGTATTAGAAAGACACTTTCAGTCGGATTTGAGAACGTGCTACTTTGAACAGACACAAAAATTGAGGCTGATTGAAAACGTTAATAATAAATTCATGCGTATTCCAGCGGCCAATCCATATCACACTATATTGAAGTGACACACCCTTCAATAAAATGCAAAGAAAGTCAAAATAAAAATGCTCTTACTAGTAAATCACAACCGAAATGAATGACAGACGGACATGTTTTACAAAACTTAATGAACAATTGAAATCAAAATATTTGAGGTTTGTGTTATTTCGCAAAGGTTTGCGTTATAACGCAAAGGTTTGCGTTACAACGCAAAGGTCTGCGTTTTATCGCAAAGGTTTGCATTATAACGCAAAAGGTTTGCATTGTAACGCAAATATAGGACGAAAAATTTAAAAAAAAATGTGTTGCGCTAATTCGCTTCCGTAGGATACTGTTGCACCGTATTATCATTTTTTTTACTCAGGAACATCTCATTCATAACTGTTTTCTATAGGAAAATATAAAGGTAGCAAAAATAACTGTGGCTAAATTACTCTTAACTGACACAATTTCAATTGTCCAACCCATTAACAGACTTTATTCCCATAATTTTCACTAAAACGTGGTAATATTCACTTTTTATTACAATTATGAAATATTTACCAATGTAAATTTATGTTTTAGAACCAAAGTACTATTTTGTGTCCTTTAAATGATATCTAAAATTGTTTGTTTCGCCTTTTATTAAAACAATTGCTATGCGTATAAGCATAAATACTACATACTTGCGCGACGCCTTTTGATTTTACTGAAAACTGCGTAGACTATGAAATGTTTTTACAAGTGGAAAATGTTCTATGATAGATATCATTTTGTCAGACAGTTTTCTTTTTTTTTGATTTGGTTCTTATAATATGCCAAAAATCTTTATATTTAATAGAGTTTTACATTAAATTGTGCGTTTTACTCTTAACAGACGTATAACCAACCCGATTAACAGACCAATCTCCCATATAGCCGCATACTCAATATAGATTAACCGACCAATCCCTCGGTTAGCCGAGTGTCGGCCGTGTACTAGTATGCGTTACATTACAAACTTTCTATTATGAATCCAACCACTGGTATTTACAGATATCAAGCAATAATGATTTTGTTTCTACGTGTTCAGTTATTTGTACAGTTAGTGCACTTTAATTTGTGAACCAACAACAAAGGAAGTGAAGTACTTAGTTGTTAAAATATTGAAATGAACTTGGTTGTTTACAAATTAATAGGACTATTCTTTGATAATAAAAAAAATATAGGTAAAAACGAGTTTAAAGCTTCTCAGTGAATCTCTCTACGGAGTATATAATGTTGTTCAAAGCTCATACTAAATAAAGGCAACAGTAGTATACCGCTGTTCAATAGTCATAAATCGATAAATCTAAATCAAATCTTGGTCACAAACCAATTCCGAGGGAACACATCAACTATAAGGGACACAAAATTAACGGAATAAGCAAAACACTGAATTCCTACAAAAACAAACATCAACATACATATGAAATGACTTTGATGTGGGTTGTATACGTACCTAACATTATAGTTATTTTTGATTTTTTGTATAACAAAATATGAATTTGAATGAGCAAATTAAATGTTGATCACGTAATCTTATTTCTGTCATAGGAATAAGAAGAGGAAGAACAATTATTAAGATTGTTTTCCAAGTATTTGGTCGATTCATCAATTCATTTGTTTCCCCATGTCGCTCATTTTAAGAATACTTTATTTAAACAAGGAGATGTGGCATGATTGCCAATGAGACAACTCTCAACAAGAGACAAAATGACACAAAAATTAAGTTATAGGTCGTCTAACGGTCTTCAACAATGAGCAAAGCCTTTACCAAATAGTTATCTATAAAAAGTTCCGAAATGACAAAAGTAAAACAATTCAAACGAGAAAATAACGGCCAAACTAATGTACAAAATAATAAACGAAAATCAAATATATAACACAGCAATAAACGACAACTACTAAACTACAGTCTCGTGACTTGGGACAGGAAAATACACACAGAATGATGTGGAAGGTTGAACATGTTAGCGGGATTCCCGCGAATCTGGGAAAAAGGTGATCAGTACAATATAAGAAGGAACTATAAAAAATCAATTGAGAAAGTATTAACTCATCAGATGGATACAAATAGAAATACATAAAACAAAAACACAGAGTGGACATGGCCTGGTACTCGTACATCCCAACAACAAAACGACACAAAGTAATCGCGGTTAATGACAGCTAGTTTAAAGCCAATAACAACTTATTAAAAGAACCATGCATCAAAGACTAAATCATCAATCAGTACACATCCAAAATAGATTCTGCGTACAGATGTCATAAACAGTCAAAGAAAAAACACGATACCATTATAAGCCGATCCAGTTTAATATTCATAACATTAATTACTCTAGTGTTATATTGTGATGATTATGTATATCAAAGCGATTAATGATATTTCAACATCGACAAACTACTGCTTTGATTTATTATTTAGAGTTTGTAATTTTTTTTTATGATTACCACTTTTGTCCTTTTAGAGTTGTACGACTTAATCTTTTTTCACGTGTCGAATACCAACCCATTAATGACTTGAAAGTTTCAACATTTATTGACAAGTTTAAGAAGATCAGGAATAATAAAACAAAACTGTACAACAGTCCACAAACACAAATAAAAACGATTGCGTTTGAAACCAAATTACAATCAAAGACTAGCAACACATGATCAACATATCCTATGTTGCTTGCATGAGTGTTTTTAATATCCTATCGATATTGTACACTAAATGCAACTGAAAGATACACATTACACAGAGTTTTCTATATATGTTTGAGGATTTCACAACACATCTCAATAGAGTATATATATATGTACGTATGTAATTGCGGTTTTTATCCAACACAATTTTAGTTTAAACATATCTTATTTACTCACAGTAAAACGAATTGGTCACAAGTAAACCATACTTATGAAGTCCGCTACGAATTACAATAAATTACACTACAATATTAACATGATCATGCAATTATTCAGAATATACAATAATTTACGAGTCTATCTAGCCAATGCAACGCAATCGTAGGTTTAAACGTTGTTTTCATTTTAGACTTTTCACGAAGTTGCCAAAACAAAACTCAACAATCATCACGCGCGATAAATAATGCGTAGAATAATTTAAACACTTAGAATAAACGTATTTAGAATTGTAATCATTTGCAGACAAAAAAACCCAGACCGTTACAATTTAGAGATAGAGAGAAAGTTCGAAATCAGGTTCAACGACCAACTAAATGAATTTTGTGACACTAAATGCAATATATGCTCTCATATATACATATAAAAGTGTGGTGTGATTGCAATGAGACAGCCTTCCACTAGAGTCCTAATGAAATAGACAATAAAAACTAGAGGCCAACGTATGGGCTTCAACAATGAGCAAAACCCATACCGCATTCTTAGCTATTTAACGCCCCGAAATGACCAATGTATAACAATTCAAACGAGAACCATATCGGCCTGATTTATGAACAAAAAAGTGAACAAACCCCAAATATGATGAACAGCAACAAACGACAACCATTACATTTTTGCATGGTTATATCATTTAAGTATCTTCAATGTTTCTTTTCAGAGTCTACGTTTACTTCACTTCTACAACGTTTAGGACCATTGACATGTGTTGCTTTCATTATTTTCCTTTTTTTATGGAGGTAGGTAAATGCTGGATTTCATTGATTTTCTAAGCATCCCCCTTTTTTATTATTATAAAACAAACTATAACACTCCGTTGTTGTGAGTTTCAGCAATTATCCATTTCCTCACTACTGTGAATTCATTTATTTTCGTGGATACCATTTTTCTTTGATGAAGGAAAAGTAGCATTTTCGTGGACATTTAATTTCGTGGTTTTGGAGAAGTCTTTATACAAGCCTTTAGAACATTTGTCATTCGTTGAACATTTAATTTCGTGGTTCACCTCTACCCACGAAATCCACGAAAAATCGTATCTTTTAACAACTCAAAGGGTTTAAAATAATATTGCCGATGGTAACTTGTTCGACTATTTTTTCCCCGCATATACCGTCCGAAATGGCGACCATTGATTAAAATCTTAACTAATCGTGGTAATGAAGGTAATCGAGGCGTAACAATCTTAAATGTAAAATTACTAAACATTGAACTCTGAGGAAAATTCGAAACAGAAAGTCCCTAATCAAATGGCAAAATCAAAAGCTCAAACCCATCAAACGAATGGATAACAAAAGTTTCCTTTATGGGACTTAAATTAAGAAAAAGTAAGACATGCTAGCAGTGTTGTTTCTGATAATATCACGTTTGCCTATTCGGGAAATCACTCCTAATTGAAAATTAATATTATTTGTTGATTATAAAGAATGAAATGCACTTAATGAAGTAGGTTATTGACAAGGAACAAAGAAGTTGGAGTTTCATATTTCACAAATTATGTGCGGCAATGATTTGAATAGTATATGATAAGAAAATATTTTGTGTGAACATTCTTACTTGCATTTGCATAATGGATTTGTGTGGGGATAAGTCATTTGTGGCATACTGTTAGAAAACCATTGTGATGTGTATTATAGTTTGAAATGACAAACATAATTATTGTCTATAAAGAAGGTGTTGGTCAATTCCTGTCTTGAGTTGCTTGAGTCGAAAAGAAGGTATAGAGATACAAATCTATTACTTATTATATTTCTAGGGTACCACTGATAAAAATTATCAAGCTCCTTATGATTTTCTTGGATGTATTTATAATAATAATGCATCTTATATACAAACTGAAGGAATGACTGTCCTTTTCAAATCTCAATCATTCTGGAAATGTAGGTTATTGGTTTTGCTGATTTTTGAAAGCCGTATGGTAACCTTTAGTTGATAACTTATCTTCTCTGACCCGCTCCCTTCTTTGTTTTTGTATTACGAATAAAAATAATCAAATGAAATATAACATATATAGATTAGACTGTTGGTTTTCCCGTTTGAATGGTTTTATACTAGTAATTTTGGGGCCCTTTATAGCTTGTTGTTCGTTGTGAGCCAAGGCTCCGTGTTGAAGGCCGTACTTTAACCTATAATGGTTTACTTTTTTAAATTGTTATTTGGATGGAGAGTTGTCTCATTGGCACTCACACCACATCGGCCTTTATCTATGTAGGAAAAAATGAAACACACGTGCATTAAGAATAATTTGAAGATTTATGCCCAAAATATACTAAAATTATGTATTCGATTTATTTTTCAATAAACACTGTCCTGTGCATGGCCTTGAATTCTTGGAGGAGCCAGAAAAACTTGTAACAATTTAGCTCCCTTTTTAAAAGAAAGGTACAGTTGTACCTTGATGCCTACGCATTCTTGAATGAATGCAATATAACTTATCGGTATTTGGGAATCTACGACATTTCACCTGGAAATTTTTGACTTTTGAATTTTTGACATCATCTAACTATCATTTATCATTTGTTGCGTCAAATGTTTTAATTGTGACGTCGAAATTTTACTTAAACCAATTATTTGTGATGTCTATTAATGGCGGTCAATTAGAGATAAGGTGTACAGATGGGATTCGGTAGTAAAAGGATATAATAATTTTAAACAAACTTACATCAAAATTAAAGTAATCTCCACCTTTTAAACTAGTGTTAATAGATATAAGAAGATGTGATATGAGTGCCAACTAGAAAACTGTTTTTAGTCTTTGGTTTAGTCTTTGTTGTAATATCTTAACTATTGAAATTTTAGAAATGTACCAGTTCACATCGCATATTACCGAGAAATGGAAACTTATCAATGGAGTATTTGTTATAAATACAAAACCTACGTCATTTTTGAAATTTATGAATTGTACAAACTTTGTTGTGGTCCGTTTACATTGTATGAATTTAAATATTGTTAATTCAGAATAGAATCATATGATTCATTTTACATCATTATCATACTTCGTTACTTGAATGATTAAGATATTTCAATTTATTATTTTAATGTGCAATCCTACAAACATGACAGTTAATTCTCCAAAAGACTTTTTTGACTGTTTGAAAAAAAAGAAAATTCACAAAAATACTGAACTCCGAGGAAAATTCAAAACGGAAAGTCCATAACCAAATGACATTAAATCCAAAGCTCAAACATATCAAACGAATTGATAACTACTGTTATATTCCTGACTTGGTACACGCCTTTTCTTATGCAGAAAATGGTGGATTGAACCTGGTTTTATAGCGCTAAATCTCTCATTTCATTTCGTTTCGAATTGTCCTCGGAATTCAGTATTTTTGTGATTTTACTTTTTTGTACGACAGCCACATCAAATTTCATTATATTGACAACGATGCGGGAACAATACAAACAGAAATATTGGGTAAAAAGTCAAAATTAGGGGTACAGCAGTCAACATTGTGTTATAATCTGAATCACAATAAAAAAACAAATATTTAACAAAGAAGCACAAAAAAGCAAATATCAATTATAACAACCTCTTTCATTGCTGTCGTATTTTTTGTATTGTATTTATGTATGTTAAATCCACTCATAAAGTATTAAAAAGATAGTAAGTACTGTGACCGAATGGATAGATTAACATTTACTCTGAAGTAGAATCGCGCGTTTGACGTCAGAATGTAAACGTCACACAGGTAGAGATATAAAGTGTTTATGTTTTCCACGTCGCACTAATCTAATAAAGAACATTCCTGATGTAAAGTTTTAAAAGTAATATTATATGACAGGTTTGTAACTTGAAACGCAATAAAATTATCTCAATATATATATATTAATTTCTGGTGGTCTACATTTTTTTCAAACATTCTATTTTTTTCAAAGCTCTGACATTCTAAACACATAATAAAATATAATTATCTATTAGATAGTTATATTCTTAATTAGTTTTATGACTTCTTTCCTTTTTATCTGTATAGGTATATTTTCACATGTAGAAGATGCAAATGAAAAAAAAAGAAGAAGATGAAAGTGTGAGATTGGCGAAAGAAAAAAAATAACAAACACAAGACAAGATAAATTCTAATACAGACCAACATCTTAGAACATCTGTTTAGTAGTCAAATGTTCTTTCAACTGTTCTTTGTCGTTTTCTAACATGTAATTGTTTGTGAAGCAGAACATCTAATAGCATGTGTTTAATAATAAATGTCGGAATCTAGAAAAGTCTTATTATCTCAAAGCTTAAACACCTATTTTTAACATCACCAAATCTGAATAATGGGTTATTAAACCAACTTATTTTTTATCTTTTTTTTTGGATGGTACACATAACAGAATTAAAAACAGAACCAATTTCGCAAATAAATAAATAAGATGGATGTAATATGTTAAACATTAAATAGAAACATAATTTATCTGGAAAAATAAAATTGAATGAACTGCTCTATGTAGGTCCAATAACACATGCAAAAAAACATGCTATCCAAACTATTGTAGCTTGTAAGAACAAATACGATTTTATCAAATCTAATATTTCGAACAATAAAAATATAAAATTTGATCATCAAACACTCTGTACAAAACATTTAATTGATTATAATGGACGTAATAAACTAGCAGGAATTAAAAATATAAACCATGTATTATTTATTTTAACTTTCCTATTTATCAGGGGTGATTGCAGCAGTTAACTCTTATAGATGAAAAATCTTTATATGGAATGTAATAGGATTTGTGAGCTTTAGGGGTCAATCATATACAAATTCTTATTTCAATATATTTAGATAAAAGCAACAGTCTGTAAAAAACATGAACAATATTTTAAAAGATAAAACTACAAATATCCCATTACATGTAAAATGGTCCTTAATCCTATAAAGGCATAATGTTATCTGGAATAAATTGAATAGAATGCCATGTTACATAACCTAAAATTCAAATTACAATTGCTCCAATACACAAAATAACTTACACTATCACTCACAAAATTTTGGTGAAGATGAATTTCTCCACAAAATTAAAGTTATGCAAAAGAATAAATGTACTTTCTGTGCGTACTCAATTGAAACCATATAACACACATTCGTTTGATGTGTTCGAGCTTTTGATTTTGCCATTTGCTTAGTTACTTTCAGTTTAGAATTTCCCACGGAGTTCTGTATTTTTGATGTTTTACTTTATTCTTGATATGTTAAAAAATATTGGACTCAATCGATGGATATATACAAAAGTCTATTTTGAATAACCACTGAAAGAGGAACGAATGATACCAGAGGGACAGTCAAACTCACAGACCGAAAACAAACTGACAACACCATGGCCAAAAACACTAAACATAGACGTAGTCAAATTTCGAGATATTAGACAAAACGGCCCAAGAAACCATAATAAATCTCATAACATTATCAACCTAATATTACATAAGAAGAACATAAATGCAAAGTGGACAAGTAAATATTGTAGCTAGAAAAAATGTTATCTTAGGACAATTTGTTTATTGAAACAATTATATTTTATAAAAATAAAGCATTGCAAAGGGCTTCTTCTTGCTGAAACCCCTGGTTTGAACTAATAGAATAATTATAAAAGTCAATTTCTTCACAATCCAGCTTGGCTAGGTTTTTTGTACTATTATTATTTATCTATAAGTTTGTCAAGTGATTAAAAAACCAATTATATGAAAAAATGAAATCACAAAAACACTGAACTCCGAGGAAAATTCAAAAAGGGAAAGTATTGAATCAAATGGCAAAATCAAAAGCTCAAACACATCAAACGAATGGATAACAAGTGTCATAATAATAAATTGGTACAGGCATTTTCTTATGTACAACATGGTGATAAAACCTAGTTTTATAGCTAGTTAAACCTCTCAGTTGTATGACAGTCGCATGAAATCTTTCATGTTGACAATATAGAACAACAATTCATCAGTTTACTCAAAGGCTTAAACGGCATTGAATCCTTTTATATTCTTTTTTCTTTATTTTGTTGTTTGATATCGTTGTAAGTCTTTTAATAATTCCTTAATATTTTGATTGTTTTTATCTATTTAATATGTTTTGTTCTTTTTAATCAGATCTTTAAATAACAAAAATGAATATATGTTCTTACGTTCGTATATGGAAAATAAGAATAGATGGTTAGCACGTATAAACTATTATTATGTCCATGTCCATAACGGGTATGGTTTCACTTTTGGTGGTACAAGTTAAGAGGATTGAACGGACAAGGTACGATAGTAAAAATCGGATAATGATTTTGTGATGTACGGCGGGCGGCCGGGCGGCAGCCAAATGTTGTCCGTGCAGTTACTCATGAACAAAATTGAGATCAAGTTTAATAATGATGATTTTGACTTTTACCGTTCAGGAGTTATTGTTCCTGAAAGATTGAAAAATGACCTTTCCAGTCGTGTCCGTGTATTTACTCATGAACCGTTCAACCAAAGGTTTAAAATTTTAATATGTTGTTACTGACAACAAAATGGAGGTCAAGTTCAATTATGACGATTTGGACTTTTACCGTTCAGGAGTTATGGTTCTTGAAAGATTAAAAATGGTGTTTCCAGTCGTGTCCGTGTATTTACTCACGAACCTTTCAAACAAAGCTTTTCAAATTTAAATATGCTGTTACTGATGATAAAATGGAGATCACGTTCAATAATGACGATTTTCACTTTTCCCGTTCAGGAGTTATTGTTCTTGAAAGATTGTAAAATGGCATTTCCAGTCACGTCGTTGCATTTACTAATGAACCATTCAACCAAAGCCTTTTCAAATTTTAAGATGTTGTTACTGTTGACGAAATGGAGATCAAGTTTGATATTGATGATTGTAACTTTTACCATTTAGGAGTTTTGGTCCTTGTGATATTGACAAATGCCAGGACACAAATAAATTAAAAAAAATCCGGTTTACTGTCATTCTGACAGCTCTTGTTCAAATTTTGTTTTGGAAAGCTACTTATGTTAAATTATCCCCTCAGTTTTGAATTTGGTTTGGATGAACTTCAAAACTATTAATTTCAGACACCGAGTGAGTTGAGGTGAGTGAGTATTGGGGTTAAACTTTCAGTTATTATTTTAGTTTTTAAGTGCCAGCACCAACGTAACTCAGGGAATTGTTTTATTCCATTTTCATTATCCCTGTTTTTGCTGTCTAAATTGTCATAATTTCCTTTGGGTCTCGTAGTTGCACTCTATTGAATCTTAAAAAACACAGGCCAAAAAATCGTAATTTTTCCTACTTTTGGCGGTTTTGATGTCTTTTTACATTTTTCATGTTTTTTACCCCCCTCACCCCACCCAGTTGATCATGTTGATGAATTAATGTTTTTGAAGTTCATCCAAACAAACTTCAAACCTCAGGGAATATTTTAACGTTATAAGTAGCTTTCCAAAATAAAATGAGAAAAATGAGAAAATAGAGGAGCCAAAACAGGGGCTTATCGTACCTTTATTTCTAGTGAAAACAGGATAATAGAATAACCAGGAAATATATACGATGTGTCAAAGCTTCAAGATTTCAGATAATAACTTGTACCATTTAAAGTTAGGAGAACAACTTGTGTATCTATGCGGTGGAAGTACTGAACATTAATATTTTGGAAAGCATCTACATGATATACTGAATATGAAAGCTTCATATCATGATTCTTAACTAATATTGCAAACAAACCAGGCAATCAGTGTGCAGTCGATTTGTTAGTAGAAGTTGTGACGGTGGAGCTAGTGTGTGCAGTTCTCACAATTATAGTTTTATTTTGAAAATTTATTCAGTTACAAAGTTTAAAAAATTATTTTACGAGTGTTAAACATGTTTAAAGCTTTTTGTTAATCTAAGGAACACAACTATTGATTTTATGAATATTTGTGTATGAACTGTATGAGCATGAAAATGGATTATAAAACACCATGAGCAAATAATACAGATACATCAACATGAGCAATACTGATGACGTCGACCTGTTGACACAAACCATGAGTTAATATCGCTTTTGGGAAAACAAATCCGTATTTACCCATTTGCCTACACATGACTTTCGCTTCCGGTTTTAATTTTTGTGCCACCTCATCTAACTTAGGACGTATCTTTATGTATAGTATACATTATTATCATCTTCTGTATAGTAAAATGATAACATAAAAAAGTTTTAAATATACGCTGTGTTTTGTAACTATTTAAAACAAAATATTACACCGTCTTTTGGACTAAACCTTCCGATTTTATCACTTATTTCGTTTTCGCTAATCAATCATCAGATCATCAGAACGTTGACGAGTAAGTTAAATGCTTAAAAATGTCTGATTTCTTTTCCCCAGCTATATCAAATTGTTTGATAAAATTAATTGAATAAGCATAGAATAATAACTTAGACGAGAATCAGAAATTTAATCAATATTGGCATGCTTGACATAAATACATGGTGACTGCAAAAAAAAAAACCAAGTAAAGTATGAATTTATGTCCCTGTTTCACAGTAAGTTTCTTTGTTTAAACGAATGATTAGGGTCATCTCATAACAAAAGTTATGAACTGACTGTTTCTGTAATGATAATGAAATTGAGAACGGAAATGGGCAATATGTAAAAGAGACAATAACCCGACCAGAGAGCAGATAACAGCCGAAGGCCAACATTGAGTCTTTAAAACAGCGTCAAAATCCTGCACACAAAGGTGGTCCTCAGCTGGCCCCTAAATAAAATTGTGTACTAGTTCAGAGAAAAATGGGCGAAACACTAAACTCCAAAACATATAAATGAACTAAAATTAAAAAAACCATACAAGACTTACAAAGACCAGTGGCTCCTGACTTAAGACAGGCGCAAAAAGGCGGCGGGGTTAAACATGTTTTGTAAGATCTCAACCCCCCTATACCTCAAGCCAATGTAGAATAAGGAAAGACACAGCTGTACGAACAGTAAAACTCAGTTTAAACTGTCAAAAAAGTCCGAGTCCGATGTCAGAATAGGTAACAAAAGAAACTGAGTAAAATGACAATGATATATAAATTAACAAAGGACTACTAGCAGTTATTGACATGCCAGGTCCAGACCTCAAAGAGCGGCGAAAGATACCAGAGGGACTGTCTAACTCATAGATCGAAAATAAACTGACATCGCCATAAACTGATTGAAAGATTATCATATGTAATAGATCTTCGTCAGTAAATAGGACCTCGACTCTTCGAGTCTCAAGGCAAATTTGACTAATCTCGGCAAATACAGAAACATCGATTTTATACAACTATAATATCAGCCTTTCATTTTATCTTACATAAACTAACTCCTTATTTACTATTGTATAATTCGTTACTTCGAAGGTAACGTATTGCATAGGGTCAAATCAGTTATCTAAATAATTTCAGAATATATTGCTATCGAAAGCACAAGAACACGGTAATAGATTCGATGATATGGTTTTCACTTGGAAAGTTTCAGTCTGAAAAAATGAAATTTCAGATAATCATAATATTATTCCATTGAATTGACACGGTTTATGTAAATCAATTTATTTTCGCGGAATCTCCACACTAATAAATTGATGACTATGTTATATTTAGATAAAAATCAACTTAATATTATTGCTATTTAGCTGTGCTTATTCACGTTCTTACATTCTGTTCATACCTAAATTCTGTCAATGCACAAGATCATCATTGTAAGTGATGTTTTTTAAAGTCTTTTGGATGTTGGATTATCCTGACTGATATTTTCAGTCCTGGATACTTTTTCAGGTACTATTGACTTTAAATTAGCTTCAGAATCGTCGAGTAAATTCAGATCTGTACGTTGTCTCTTTACTGGTTTTGCCAGTTGTTTTTTGTGCTTTGTATTGATCTGATGAGTAAAGCTTTTTTCAACTGCATTTTATAGCTTAGTGTGCTGTTACACTCCCATCCTAAGTTAGGGGTAGTTTAGGCATCCGCTAAAAAGTGTTATCCAATTAAATTTCTGTATAAGAGCCAAATTTGTCCGTCCTTCGTTTCTTGTATTGTGCAAAAATCAGGCTGTTATTTTTCTCGTATGAATTGTTGATATTTTTTGGCCTTTCATTGCTTGATGTATGGTATAGATTTTGATCATTGATGAAGGTCATGTGGTGATCTATAGTTACTAAGTTCAACGTCCTTTGGTCTCTTTTGTAAATTTTGTTTCTGGCAAACATACAACATCGTTTTATTTTTTAAACGTTGTTGGAGGTATTTATATAAGTGAAGATAAACGTTTGTCAAGTTGGAAACGATTTACTTTAGCTGAATTAATTGACTCGCAAATGTAGCTAAAATAAATCGCTTACGGAAGGAAATTTGTTAACAGTTACATGCAGTAGTCATGTTCATTTATCTATTAAGCTAACTCAATTGAGAAAAGATTAATTAATTTTACCGTTTTTGTAATTTTCGGTACCATATAATCATCATTTGGGCATTGTGTTCGTAATATATAACAGTGGTGATTAATATGTTTAGTATTACAGATTTGATCATGATGAAGTTTGTTTTAATCCAATTTTATCACTTTTTCGTTTCCGCTAATCAATCATCAGATCATCAGAACGTTGACGAGTAAGTAAAATGGTTAAAAATGTCTGATTTATTTCCCCCAGCTATATCAAATTGTTTGATAAAATTAATTGAATAAGCATAGAATAATAACTTGGACGAGAGTCAGAAATTCCATCAATATTGGCATGCTATATTAGGAATCGAAGAACAGTAAAACTCATGATACATTTCTTTACACTGAATTGTTTTGATGGTCAATTATTTCATTTTCGTTGAAAAAAATAGTTTTGTTTAAAGGGACATAAACTGTCAAATTCATGTTCACCAATTTGACTAAAACATCTCATATTTTATTATTTACAAGCTAAAGTGACTATCCAAATTACAAAAAGTAATAAAGAAACAATTTACAATGCATGGACTCGATAAAACGTATCCTCATTTCGTGTGTATTTTAGAATCGAAGCCATCTCATTTAGCATCAAGATGATCTCTACAGAATTCTGAAGGTCATATGACTTAACGTTAGCATAAATATAATTTATAAAATATAAAAACACAGGCAACCAATTAATACATCATCGAATTTTAACAAGTACAGACTGCTAATGTCCATTTAAAACCGTAGCTCATCACGTGTTATGTGTGCTTATCCATTGATGATATTTAGGTAACACTCCTATTTAATTTCACCAAGAATTTTTTTTTAAGTATTAATTATTTAAGAAACTGTTTATTTATAGACAGAATTGATTAAGAATAGATTGAATAAGGTCAAGCGCCATCACAGCATATGGCCATTCCTGATGCTGCTTCTCCTATTTGAAAAAATAAAGAAGCAATATGAACAAGATACATGTAACATAAAATTGATACAAGATAAGAATATACATTAAAAATGATCCATGTAAAATTAACGCCAGGATATCATTTATATGTTATAGGAATCAAGTTGTTTTTCTTGTTACACATACGCTAGCATATAACACATGTAACATAAATGATATGTATAATGTAAATATGACGTAAAACATTTCAAGAGTGAATTGAAACGAATTCGTTTGTACTTGATTGGCTTTATAAATATTTCGATATGAGCGTCACTGTTGAGTCTTATGTAGACGAAATGCACGTCTGGCGTACTACATTATAATCCTTGTATCTTTGATAACTATTGGCATTGAATGGTTTTTTTGTTGCCAACTTTGATACAGTTTTAAGGCATAAAACAGTTCAAAGAAAGCTAAAATATGTATGCTAGTGTGCTATACTTTGTCAACACAGCGATCATAGTATCATTTTGCATCAGAGAAAATAATAAAATAAACAAATTAAAAATTAAAGATTTGATTGAAGTAGAATGTCTACGTCAGAATCGAAAACAGAAGCGAACGATATCAAAAGGAAATTCAAAGTCAGAAGTCGAAAACAAACTGACAATGCCATGATGAAAATAAATAACGACGAAAAAACATACAGCAGTAACGTACATACAGCTTAATATAGAAAACTATATTTCAGCTTAGCCGGAAGGGCATGCAGATCCTGCTCCACATTTCGCACCCGTCGTGTTGCTCATGTGAGTACAAACCCGGTGATTAGTATTAATTGCTATTTCACACGTTACATATCCTGGATTAAGATACAAGAAGAATATTACACAATATAAAAAAAGAAGATGTGGTATGATTGCCAATGAGACAACTCTCCACAAGAGACCAAAATGACACAGAAATTAACAACTATAGGTCACCGTACGGCCTTCAACAATGAGCAAAGCCCATACCGCATAGTCAGCTATAGAAAAACAAATATGTAACATATAAACAAACGACAACCACTGAATTACAGGCTCCTGACTTGGGACAGGCGCTTACATACATAATGTGGCGGGGTTAAACATGTTAGCGGGATCCCAACCCTCCCCTAATTTGGGACAGTGGTATAACAGTACAACATAAGAACGAACTATAAAAATCAGTTGAAAAAGTCTTAACTCATCAAATCAAATCGTCAAATTAAAGACCATGAACCCATAGTTTGTGCTTATTTGGAAATAATGATCAACAGTGACAAGAAAACGTGAACCAGTAGACATTTTATTATCAAGGCTTGGACTGTTTGTTTTCTACGACAGAGCGTCAGAAATTTTTACTTCGGAAATAAACTACCAGCAATTCTGCCCTTCTATCTCTATTTCACAAGCAAACTAAGTCTGTTGCAATGATACGAAATTTATTGAACTAATTCTCAGTGCTGTAAGAAAGCTAAATCAAGGTCAAACTCCCGTTGTTGCTTTTGACTAACCACTTGTAGGGTAGTTAAACTAATACAATGGAACTTTCCGCGGATTTTTGGTGAGGACATCTTTGCCATGATGTTTGACGGAATATTCATATAAACGATGAGTTCAAATCTCTTGGTAATTGGCTTGATGATAGTGGATGGCATAGTGTTTAAGCAAATACCGAGGTTAATTTTGAATTCTTGATGATAAAGTAATCAAGGCAGACAAGAAAATAAATGTGTAGTTACTGACAAGGACAGCGCCATTTGAAATACAGCAGAACACATTATGAATTTTTGAGCTCATGTTCACACGAGAAAGCAGATACCATAATGTTGTTACTGTCCTAAGAATCTGAATAGAAAAAAATCATAACAGAATAATGATCAGATTATTTGATACATATTTTCTGTCATGTTTAAACAAACTGCAGGTTGAACAGTTGTCAATAATAGGGTTTTGCACTGAAAAGAACCTCCGATTTATTTCAGTTCATGGATGAATTAAGCATTACATTAGTACCATTGAAATTAAAAGCCTTACCACTGGTCCATGTCTTCATCGGTTGTGACGCAATGTCAGATTTTTCTGGGATGGGTAAGAAACATGGTCCATAGATGAGGAACTGTCAGCTGTATTTGTGCAATTATTAAAAGTCCAAATGAAGCAGAAACATTAAAAGTAATAAAATTTATAGAACGGTGTGTTGTGCTTTTGTATAATCGGTGAAGTTAATTTATTACAGTGGGTGAATTAAGAAAAATACCTTTTTATAAAGAAGACAGGAGCGATTGATATTATTCCTCGATATATGCACTACAAGAGGTTAGTTATCTACGAAACCAGGTTAAATCCACCATTTTCTGCATAAACAAATGCCTGTACCAAGTCAGGAATATGACAGTTTTTGTTCATTCAATTGATATGCTTGAGATTTTGATTTTGCAATTTGATTACGGACTTTCTGTTTTGAACATTCCTCGGAGTTCAGTATTTTTGTAATTTCACTTTTTCGGAGTCACCTTAATCACTTCACAAGATACACCTCACATTGATTAATGCAACTATACTTCGCTGTTTATCCTTAAAAAACTAATACAATAAAGTAACTGTAACTATGTAGGTTCTGATATGAAATACTTTAATCAGGAAAACCAAAGTCAAGACTAGCTACGTATTTCAGCTTTATCACAGCATTCCTCAAAACATAGCTACTCAACTAATATACAAGTTTGGATTTACCAAAGAGATGCTTACGTGTTACAGACATTTGTCAAAAAAGACCTTCGACTGATATTTACATTTATTAAACGATGGTTTAAGAAAACGAAGCTTGTATCTTTTTTAGATATTGTCTGTCCGTCGGATTAAGGAGTCAAAATTTTTATACTAAGAATATTTTTTTTACATATTTCCACAATTCAAAAATTAATGCTAGTCAGCTTTAAAGGTTGGAGTTCAATGAATTTTGATAAATATGGAAAATTTGCATGTTTGTTTTACCAAACTCTGCAACGAGTGATTTATTTGATATCAGCAATACATTTTTTTAACCTTAATTCAAGCAGAAGTTAGGATTTTGTTAACGATGAACTAAATACTCAAATTTCCCAAATTTGTCAAAACTACGGGATCAGTGATATCTTAAGGCACTCACAATTTTGTGATTTGTAACAACCAATCGTATTGGTATAATCCTGTAGGAATACAACCAATATTGTAAAGCCCCATTGCTTTCTTTGTTAAATTCTACAATTTCAAGATTTCTTAGGTATTTTTTTTAATAAAGTGTTCAAATAATCATTTAAAGTGATAGACATTTCATGTCAAAACTATATTTACCCTGACTTGTGCTGAAATATTAACATTTAATTGCATATTAGAGCGCACTGTTTCCAGGAAGTACAGTTGGTTGTGTGTGTACACAAAAAATATAAGATCTTGCAAATCTATCTATTTTCATACGGCTTGGTTTTTTTTAAAACACTTTTGATAAAAAAACTTTTCCGAGGTCTTGATGATGATATTTCAGGATTTCAGTATTAAAGAACCCAAAGATTACCACTCTTAATTGTTTGACTTCTTATGTCGCTCATCTATACATCTCTGACATATTTCGTAACCAACATTTTGTAGAATATTTAGTCGAAACAAAATTCCATTGAAAGGCAGCACAAAATAATAATGTCAAAGGCCTATATCAATTAAATGATGCATATCTATGATGTATTTTAATACCAGCTAATAAATAAAATGTGTCATGAAGGGTTAACCGACTAAACCTCTGGATTAAATTGGTTTGAGAGGTTTCTTTTATTAGTCATTTGTTACCTTATGTTTTTGTAGTTTTTCAACGACGAGAAAGAAAATAAAAGTAAATATATTTTCATGTTTTCCTGAAAGTATTTAAACCATGATAATGTTATCAAAACCATGACAAAATGAAAGTTTAACTTAAAACATCAAACGAAACTTTTTATTTATTTTGTGTATGCGTATTCGTAGATTATGCGATCGTTCAGGAAGGACCTAACCAGACTATGACCAAATCGTAAACACTCATCGATATAAAGACATTACCAACCGTTGTTTTTCCTCATGTCATAACATTATACATGCCTTATCTGTTTTGGAACAAATACCTTTAAAAAACTGAACAGCATTTTTTTTAATCGAAACACTAATTAATATTTACCAAACTATATACAACAGTGCATTCCTCTTAAAATATTATGTTGGCAAATCGTGAACCTACAAGCTTCAACTTCCAATAATAATAAGATAAAAAAAAAAACTTGATAATTAGGAAATATGTGTTGCACATGAACATCCTTCCATATGTCTCTTTTTATAGAATTGAGCATCAAAAAATGAATATCGAATTCGACATAATCTCTATATGAAATATCCAATAATTGGAAGAGTATGTAAGTCATAAAAATACATCTTGTTATTAAACGAAAAATTCAGTGTGCATGTTAGCTACATTATATCTCAGAGCATTATATAACAGGCATAACAGTCAATTATCCATGCTCAAGTTAAGACTATACTCTTTGATTTGTACTTTTATTTTTCAAGACGGTTATTAAAATGAGGTATCCCACAAGTGATTGTCGATGTTTTCTGGCAAGTCCTTTATTAAAACAAATTATGCAGATTTCGACATTTTGAACATTATCATTTCAAACAGATAGTAACTTCGACGTGAAATTTTATTGAGACGAACTCCGTTTGATTACCTATGTCTCCGTAATTGACCTATCACTAGAAACGTAGAACTTATGCTGTTAATCTAATTCAAGATAATGACTAACATCTTCATCTTGGTTATCTTCTTCGTCGTCCTTTACTCTTGTTTCAAGACTACCTGATATTTCAGGTACTATGTAGCCATCATCAATATCTTCATAAGGTGATATTGTCTCGTTATAAATATTAACATCGTGTATCTGTCCTTGCGCAGCAAAATATCTGCAATGTATGCATTTATTAGTTAGAATAATTTTGATATATATAAATTAATGAATATAAAGTGTGACGTTGAGAAAGGATTATATTGTTCTTGTAATATTATTATTGGTGGATTCATGCGCAGTAATTCATATATAATGCATATTTGCAATGTGTAGTGAAATCTATTTTAAAGTAAATTGACACTGCATTAGATGACTGATTTTGTAAATACAAGTAGTGATACCAGCTTTTTCTTATGAAAAAAGATTAAACAAAAATGGTCCCCCTTAACATGCTTAACTAGAGATGATGATTACATTTTCATCAAGGGTTAAACATGTTAAATAAAGTAACACTTGGTTTATATTCAGTCCGTTGTTAAATCCGTGGTTGAATGATCCAAATTTAACACTGCCTCGGATCTCGGTTATAATTTTTACCAAGGAATAATGTCTCTTAAAGTGCGTGTCTTAAAGTACGATTTCTTGTTCATATAACATATGTTTTTCGTTTTCTATGACCTTTAATATCTAAAAACTTATTATTTCGTTTTACCTCGGCACCCCCTTTTCTGTATTGAGTTTAACGTTCACATGTGTCTATTTGACATTTTTTACCCTTTTATCTTCATTTGTCAATGAAAAAATGATATAGGAAAATAAAACATCTTTTATGAAGATACTGTATTTATTTATCTTTAATGAAATACAATTCCACGATCAACACATCTGTTCAAACAAAATGTGCTCTCTGTCACCTCGTCAACCTTTTTGTTTTATTATGAAATGAACTTAGAAATTCGTATTGTTTTTATACAATTCATATTTATTGTCCAAACTGTTTATCTAGAACCGACGAAAGGTGTTGATATTTCTTTATTTCGATAAAAATTATCATTCACTGAACATTTAGCCATGGGTTTAGTATCCATTGGTTAAAAGGAAGTTATACAACATAATCTTAACCTTTAATTACTTAACCCACAGCTAAAGATTTAACCCTGTGTTATATTTAACAAAATATATTTACTCGAGATGAACAACTGGGTGCAGATTATATCTGCTGTAGAGGAAAAATAAGCTATGATTTGAATGTGCGCAACAAGTCCTTTGTAAAACAAACCCGTCATCAATTTTTTTTAATATCATCGCTTTCTTAAAAGTGAACAGCTTTAAGATCAGTCATATTTTATACATATACCACACATATTGAATTTATTATAACGAATCACTGATTAAAATCATTGATCACTGGTAAAAATGAGACAAAGAATTACTGCATTTGCAAATGCTTGTTTATTATTTATTGTAAATTATCGAAGCGAGTTTTTCATTATTGCGAACTCCGAAACTCATACTAAAAGCATCGCAATTACTTCTACATTTACAGTCTATACATATGAACTAATAACGGTTCATTACATTGGGTTGATGCCATGATTAATGCACAAAGTGCAAAAGAGACATCGAATAGATAATACTGCCTAATGTGGTAACACTGTAAGGTCGATAATGCTTATAAGAAACAATATTAAGATAAACAGGTCTTTCATCACTGGCTAAACCTTTATCTTCTTGAATCTTTTATATTGTTACCTCCTGTCGTGAATTTAAACAACAGTGATATACCATTCTGTCTCTTATAGTTTTTAAGATATTCTACAAAAACGCAAAAATTGTAAAATGCGTTAATACAAGTAATAACTTCCGTCTAGATCTTGTCTTGCTAATTTTTCCTTTGATTTTTCCTTTAGCAAGTTTCTTTGTATTTATCATAGTTTTCAAAATATTAGACAAAAACGGAAAACAAATTTACTTTAACAGCTATAACCTTTATAAGAAGTCGTCTGGCAGTTTTGACGTAAAAATAAACACTCAGGTAAATTTCAACGTTCTGAAATTTTTGTCAGTTGTTTTTACTTTTCATTAAATATTTCAAAGTATTATACAAACATTTGCATTTTAACCAATTGTTCTATTTTAAGCCAGGTCGGCCATTTTGGTTAATAGGCGGATTCATCAGACATTTTTTTTTAAATACACCCCATTATTAATTGCCGACAATTTTGGTTTAACATGTTTAATACGTAGTTTCAGAGAAGAAAATGTTTGTAAAAGTTAATGGACGACGACGGACGACGGACGTCGGTGATGAGAAAGGGTTACCTTTTGATTTGTTGATAATAATTTTACTGCACAATATTTGACACCATGATCAAGTATCATTTTACTCACATTGCTCTTGATGCACCCAGTCTCTGTGAATCTATAAAAATGTAAATGATATCATTAGTATTTAAAACACAACTAAACGGACACATTTTTCAATATTTTATAAACCAAAAACATTTGACCTTCCTCATCAACTGTGTACCCAATACTCATGTTCGTTCTATGTTGACTTATTATTATTGTATTGATTATGTTGTAGAACAGCCAGGATCTCTTTCTTTAAAAATGTCTCCCTATTACGCCAGCTAATGTTGTTAATCGTAAAAATGGAGGCTATTGTAGGAATGACGCCAATTAAGCTCTTGTAAACCGAAATTTATCCCCATAGCACAAATACGATCCTTATATGCAAGTTGTATTGTAAAAGACAAATATATTTACTAGCTATTGAGTATCATGTAATGTTTTTTTCTCCATTTTAATTAAGTGAACTTAAAACCATTATCCGGTCAGTTGTCATGTGGAAAATTTCGAAAATTGCTTGCAATCGACTTTCTGTTTTCGATGAAAAAATTGCCTATGTTTATGATTGTTTCACAAAAACTGTCGCCGAGGGAGGGGGCAAGGATGCAAATTAATGCTTGGTGACCAGAAGAAAATGTCAGATTAAGCAGATTGTCGGAATACTGAAGTTTTTTCTGTAAGGATAGGCATATTTTGGGTCCATGGAAATGCATCGGTTAAAGCAGGATGTTGAAATTCTCAGGTGTCGCATTTTAAAAGCAAGTTACACTGTTTCAACAAAGACACCGAACTCCAAGGTAAATTCATAAATTCAATGTCTAGTAAATCTGACAAAATTAAAAGTTCGGCTATATCGAATGGAAAAAACTGTCATATTCCTGTCTTGAAACAGACATTTTCCGAAGACAATTGTGAATAAAACCTGTTGTAATTGCTAGCTAAACCTCCCACTGGTATGCAATATATATATATAGTTCCGTGATATTGACAACATCAACATTGAATGCGCAATCGGAACAGACACAATAATACGGATCCAACAGAAAAATATATGTAAACAAACATTACAGAAATACAATCACTGACTACAATAATCGAATCAACGTACAAATAAACAGACAGAAAAGCCAATATTAAAGATTGTGTGCTGGATATCCGCGTCAAGTCATGCAACTGAAATACACATAAAAGTACGCATGCTTATAAAGGAAAAACTATAAAAAAATTAATTTAAAAAACACTTCAGCACCAAGAATCTATAAATCAAGACCATCTTCTATAAAATGTAAGTAAGACTTTTATTTATTCTAGATACAGAGACGATATGTAATACGATAAGTAATGAAACAACTATCAACACTATACCAAAGGTTAAAGATATTTAAAACTATAGGTCACCGTACAGTCTTTAACAATAATTGTTGAACTATCTAAGTACAAGCTAAACAATTATTTCTTCCCTTGTTGCAATAAATTATTTTGTCTCTATTTTAGGCTTCTCATTTGTAATTCTGCGTTTATATTCGCATGTATTTCTGTTTATATACCATCTGCGAAATTCGGTAAAATAAATACGCCAGGAAAAAAACACAAAACAAATACAGTAGACAAACGTAAGATATTTACAGATTTTCTTTTATGAAATCTACAACAACAAACTAGTTGCACACTTCAGTTGAAATTATTTCAAGAGGCATAATACGGTTAACAAAAAATAGGTTAATTTTTTTAAAGAACTGCATCATGCGCAAATACCAAATATTAGACTTGGAATCTACATGTATAATGAATTGTACATTTTGTATTTAATATTCAAATAACAAGTGCTTTGGTGTCAATCTTAATATTATATCTTTTCACGATTTGTTTTAATTTTTGATAAAAAATTCCATTTTTAATCGGACCGACATCAAACACACATGAAAAAATAAAACAGCGCACACATTTCTATCAGATTATAACACATGATTACCAATAAAACATTGCTTTCGTTATAAACCAACAACTTTCACGCCTTCGTTTGAAAAAGAAGTAGATGGTTAAACAAGGCAATGTAGGGAAACAGGTTTGCAAGTAAATTAATGTTAAGGCCCGAATACACATAAAAGACCCAATAAAGGGCACAACAGAATAAAAATTACAGATTAACAACCAATTCTTCAGAGAACAATTGAAGGTCTTTCCACCTAAATTAAAAAAATGATGTTTGAAAATGTCACTCTGTGTTGATGTAATGTGGTAAATCAAACTGATATGAAAAAAATAAGATTTATAAGTTTATGCAGAAGACTTAATTGTTTTATAATGAACCAGAAAGAATTTTTAGCAAAGGTCAAAATCTAGAACGTCAAATTGACCTTTGACCTTGACCTCAATTTTGAGGTCAAAGGTCAGTGATCTCAAATCAAAAGAAACCAGGTCAATCACTTGTAAGGTTGTGGAGAAATACTGATTTCAAATACATAAGGGGAGAAAACTCCAATAAGGGTTAACCAAAACTCTTCGACTTAAATAGGTTGAAGTTGCGCCTTATTGTAAACAGTTATTTGTCAAACACATGATATCATTTACTGTCACAGTTTCTTTTGAATAACGATAACAAGCAAAGTTCAAAATTTATAACATTACCTTGACCTTTGACCTTGACCTCAATGTCCTTCAAATGGACAAAGGACTTCATATCAAAAGACTGTAGGCCTCTACGACTTATAACATATGAATTTGTCCAACAAATCGCCTACTATAATTTTCAAAGGGAAAAAACTCCCATAAGATGTCTTCCAATCACTCCAGTCAAATAAAACTAAATCATTCTTAGGAGTAGACAAACAATTTGGTGAAAACAGTTTGTTAAAATCTTTTACGGTTTTAGAGATATAGCGATAACAAGAAAAGGGGACGTGGGGAGATAACTCCGATAAAAATAAGTGTTCGGTCACACAGGGTAAGTTTTGAAACCCCTATTACTGTACAACATCCTTGGCCAAAAAATCCATTCGAAATGTTGTAAGACAAAAAAGCATCTCAGACGGCAGAAAAAAAAGAAGAAAAACAAAAGGTCTTTCCACGAAAATAAAACGAAACTAAAAATATAAGAAACTACCACAAGTTTTAGAGAACATTCAAGATTTATTACAGACAATCAACTAATTATTTTTTATATTATTATTGATATATTTTTTATTCTTCTGTTAACGTGTCTTCAGTCTATAACTTTTTAAATTTGGTAGAAATTTGTAATGTAGCTCTAGTCACACAGATGACGAACATAAATGTTTTGCTCGAAATTACGTGCATAAGAATCTTGTAGACTATATTTTTTTCAGTTATTACATAAAAGAATAATTTTCATAGATACTGTAAGTTTAACACAGCTATTTAACACTGAATTAATGGCAGCAACTTGCGTTGAATATATCAATGTCAATGCGAAATTATCTCAACTTGTTTGAAAATATACTTTTTAACTGATGTACATATACATACTTTTTCTTTGTTGGTAGATCAGGACTGTTAATACAACAGTTACAACCAAACACAAGAAAACTGCAAGCGATATCCAGCTGAACAGTCTAATGTTGAAAACATAAGGACCTATAACAAAAGAATGCTTTTAAATTGATTTTGAAGATAAATTATCAAAATATATAAATATCTGTATTTAACTTAAATCACACGGTCTCATATAAAAACTGTCATCTGTCAAATATTTGTGTCTTATACCACGACGACTATAGGTTTCTATTTAATAAATTAAAACGCTTAAATTAGGGAAAGGTATGACAAATAATTCATTCAGTTTAAAAATGAAATTACAGCATAATCATTACACTCATGCATGCAATATAGTGCCAAGTGTGAAAAAAAACTATATAATAAAAAGCATTATTAACGTAATACCATTGTTAAATTCAAATTGTAATTTCGTTGTTCCATAATCATTTTCAAGTAATAGCAGGTAATTGAATATTCTGTAGTCTCCGTTCAGCACTGTGAGGTTTGCTATATAACCGTCATGTGTTAAAATTTGTCCATACATTCTCATCACTAAAACATCCTTCGAAGTATTTTGGAAAAATTGTGTTGATGTTGGTAGAAGCTGATTTTGATAATACCACTTAGGTTTGTGCGGCTTGTGCACTGATAGGAACTTGACAGATAATATTAAAGTTGTACCCATCGTAATTATCTTGTCAACTACAATTGGAGGACCTAGATTGAAAATAAAATGAGACAAATATACCTTTGACTCAAAAATTTGAATAAATGTTCTGCTTTAAAGATTGTGTCGTCTCAATCAAAAATCAAAATATCTGGTAACTGTTGACTGCATCTAACCAATCGAACTTGAACTAGAGAATAACATACAATACAGTTAACTATGTCTGCTTTATATCTCCACGTATATCTAGTAGTTGACAATATGGGTCAGTAGAGAATAAAACTTTTTACTATTTCAGCTCACCAATTTGTGTTAACATTTTCAATTCATTAAAACTCGCTTATTTTTACTTAATCATGCACAAAGGGTAAATGATTCACTGCAATTCTGATGCAAGTATAAACTCTAAAAATGAAAAGTTCAACAGTCTCCAAAAAACATCAAATATAAATAAAACTCAAAACCCTGACCACTTGCACACCTCCAATATATTTACAAACAGCCTACAAAGTGAAAACTTCCTAGCATTCAAACTGTAGGAGTTATCCGGAAAGTTAATGCAACTCTAAAATATTGATATACTAGTACCCATAATGGGACGGACGGACGGACCGACGAACGGAAAGGGGTAAATATGCCTCCTTAATTTCAGTTGCGTAGCATGAAAATAAAACTTTACTACAACCCGTACAGATTATCCAGTGTATCAAAAATTAGACATCGAGTCTTATACATGTTATAAGGCTGCTCACAAGGAAGCTATTAAACCAAGAGTTCCAAATGGTGAAGTTGAAATCATCCCTTCGTAAATTTTAAAGACGCCATCACGAGGTGGTTGACCGTTATGGAATAACCGTTTCACAAATGATATCGAATATGTTCCTTATGTCGTAACTTCAATCTCCTTTCCTTTCATGAATATGACCTTCCCAATTAGACAATTTACCGGATTTGTTATAACATGAGCAACACGATGGGTGCAACATGTGGAATATAATCTGCTTACCCTTCTGGAGCACCTGAGATCACCCCTAGTTTTTGGTGGGGTTCGTGTTGCTTATTCTTTAGTTTTCTATGTTGTGTCATGTGTACTATTTTTTGTCTGTTTGTCTTTTTCATTTTTAGCCATGGCGTTGTCAGTTTATTTTCGATTTATGAGTTTGATTGTCCCTCTGGTATCTTTCGTCCCTCATACAAAAAAGTTACACAGTGACAAAAAAGACATAATTATATGTTTTTTGCTTCAACCTTACTAATACAATTTGAGAGGCTTATCCTGATTCATAATATTAACAAGATATTAATCATTTTGCACTAGTTTTATCTGAGAAGTCAAACAAAGCGTTGACTATATTTGTGCACGTGATATACCGTCACTGACCGAATATTCAATTAAGTCACTCGTAACATTGTAAAATTTGCTATGGAATACACTTTTAAGCAAAGCGTTCACCGACATAAACTCTAGACTATTGTCCTACAAAAAAATAAATACTTATTATAGTTTTTATATATTGCAAAAATTGTATAAAATAAAAAATGGAAAACAACACGTTTAATAATTTATTGCGCTTTTCTGGATTTACTTTCATCAGGAACGCTCAAAGCCAAACATTTGAAATCCGAAGATGTATAAGTACCGAACATCATTGACCAGCTATATGTCAAAAATACCTAAAGTAGATAGCAAAATTCATATAAACTATTACTTTCATCACTTATTTCTGATATTCTGTGTTGCAATTACCTGCAATCGTTCCCCAAACAGATTCCAACAACATCATTTTGAAACGTAACAATTTGTTGCAAAGGTAATACATGTAGGCCTATTCTAGAGTGGACCTTAACAGCAGTTCAAATATATTATTTTGAACACAAAATGATTACACAACCTGCACAAAAAAACTGCACAAAAAAAAGACAAGGGTAGCGTATTGGCTTGTATTAATAGAGATATAAGATATCGATATGAAATGGAGTAATGTGGAAAAAAACTCTTTACTTAATCTCACAGTATTACAGCCAAATTTTTGAATTTTAAGGTTTTAATAATATAATGGTTAATTTCTAAACAGTTCACCTTATTATTAATGCTAAAGGATAGTTAAACCCAAAAATTAAACATCGTAAAGCTAAATCAAAATTATGTTGCTGGTAAAGTCATGTTTTGTCTTTAGGAAATGAATTGATTCATAGCAACTTGATTAAATGCAAATAAGTAAAATTTCAAAATATCTAAATAATATAAAAACAACTCTTTTCTTATTCCAGTCGAATTTAAATATCTTAAAAAAATTTGATACTGTGAGTGAAACAAATTCAGGGCAAATTGGTGCTACTTCTTACCCAAAACTATTAGATAGGTAGACCTTTGTTGGTGGTATATCTGCAGAGAGTCTTGGTTCCATGCTTCACATATGTATTCACCAGTGTCCTCATATGAACAAGAATCGATGGACAGAAATGAAACATTCCCTGTGATATTTCCCGTCACAGATCTAATATATGTACCATGAAATTTGTGCTTCCAAGGCATGAATCCCAATTCTGTCATTTCACCGCTGACTCGGCATGATAAAATGACTGAGTCAGTATGGTTGCAGTAAATGTCTTCAAGTGTGTCGAGAATTGGAGCTCCTGGAAATAAAAATATATTTAGATATTAACATAAAAGACACAAGCTTAAATAAGACCTATATGCCATTATTCTATTCTCCATGAAGTATTGACATTCTGTCTTTATCTAGCGGAATGTTCAACTTGTTGAACTCTTCTTACAACATTGTCGCATCGGTTTACTTTCACAGTTTAGAACATTATTTTCAAATTGCTATGATCTCTAATGGGTTTTCAACCACTTGATAGATTCGACTTTCTTGTAATATTTCGTCCCCGAGGATTCCTTAAGTCCTGTTTTCGTTGCACTTGACCTTAAACATGGTAAATTGACTGTTATTGAACCAATTATTCTCTGCATTTTTAATGTTTATAAAATATCAGAGCCATTCAAACAAGGTCAAAGCAAGATTGTGCAAAACGTTTGGTTTTTAAAGTCAACTTTTGTGATTTCTGTTCGCTCACATTTGTGAAAAGCTACTTTTGTATCTTGGTTCTCTCATGGAGTACGAAAATGAACAATATCATATAATTAATGATACAGGAAATCTAAAATTTATAATAGATATTTGTTTGTATTCAAACACATTTATGAAGGATATTCAGAAAAAGGCATATTTACACGAAATTGTCGAAAAATTATCTTTAATTATATATAACTTACTTATTATCTGCATGGTTATTGAAAATGAAGTTGTTATGACGCTGGATGCTTTACATATACATATTGTTTCGTTATCTGATGACGTTACTGCTTTTGACATTTTTACTACGTACGCATTATTGTTGTCACTCTCGTTTGTTTTTACAACTGTTTTCAGACAGTGCATTGTAAGTTCGACCTGATAATCTCTGGAAATGGTTTTGCACGTAATTTCAACAACACTACCGGCAGATAATGGAGATTCTGTATCGAACGAAATGGAAGGACCTGTTATATCTGCAACATAAAATTATATGATTTATATTTATTTAAATAATGATTTTATTTAATTATCCGATGATTGATTATGACATTTTTCAATATAAAAGCTCCAACTCCCTCAGGCAAAGTTGGTCGTAGATGCATTTAAGTACACTTTTATGTCCGTTTCAGTCATACAACTGCTCCCGCTTTTAAGTATTTATACTTTCTGGGCATTCATATTTTGGGACTTGAGCGTTCCTGGTGAAAGTGAATAATAACCCTTCAAACGCACGATATTTATAAAACGTTTTTCGTTTGTTTCTACAAATGAATTGCACGCCCCGCCCCCGTAACTTTCTCATAAAGAATTAATGCATTTTAGGCCTACAAATCCCAACATAAAAAAGACAAAAAGGAAAGATCTGAGCGCAGTCAATGACTACTAGTTCAGAGTCAAAAACAACTTAAACAAAAAATCACGATTCTGAAACTAAAACATTGTATATTAAATTATTTTACTTTGTGTTATAATCGTTCCTTTTTTAATGAATTTTACATCAACGCAAAAATTATGTAGATATGTATTTGTTTACGTACGTACCAACCATAGTAACAAAAAGGCAATCTGACAGGTAACCAAAGTTCTTGAAATTCATAGAACATTGGAATGACAAAACTCCACTATCTAACTCTGCAAGATATTGTAAGATAAAACTTCTGCCATCTGAAAAACATTGGCACTCATCACTCGGACAAATTGATGCTTTTAAGCCTGTGAAACAGCCGCTCGTATTTTTATATATTGTTGTATTAAACTTATTGTACACTCGAAAGGAAACAGCTGAATCTTTGGGGTCGGTGTTTGAAGTACAAAGGAGTGATATTTTTTGTTTAGTTTTGACGTATTTGGGTCCGCTTAAAGTAATTTTTGGTGGTACTTCATTGCCTGAAATAAAACAAAAACATTGTTAACATTTTCAGTCTTATAAGATCTTACAAATATGGGACCGCTTTAATTCGACATCTTTAATTCCTAAGGTATAAAAGAGTTATTTAAAACATGTATTTTTAAATACTATTTCTTTGATAAATCGATGAATAAATGTTTGGAAGCATTACACCAATCAAAGGCTGTTGTTTTTTTTTATTCATTTTGGCTCTCAAGTCATTAGGTCACAAGCAAATAAGACTAAGACTATTTCAAAATAACTGGGTTCTTTTAAATCTCTTAATTAATATTTTTTCTATATTTTCATTTTTAGTTGATAGTATAGCTTGAATTTAAATCAGTAATAATCATTTGTGATGGGATTGTGATAATACGGATCATGTATTTTTAAATACTATTTCTTTGATAAATCGATGAATAAATGTTTGGAAGCATTACACCAATCAAAGGCTGTTGGTTTTTTTTATTCATTTTGGCTCTCAAGTCATTAGGTCACAAGCAAATAAGACTAAGACTATTTCAAAATAACTGGGTTCTTTTAAATCTCTTAATTAATATTTTTTCTATATTTTCATTTTTAGTTGATAGTATAGCTTGAATTTAAATCAGTAATAATCATTTGTGATGGGATTGTGATAATACGGATCATGTATTTTTAAATACTATTTCTTTGATAAATCGATGAATAAATGTTTGGAAGCATTACACCAATCAAAGGCTGTTGTTTTTTTTTATTCATTTTGGCTCTCAAGTCATTAGGTCACAAGCAAATAAGACTAAGACTATTTCAAAATAACTGGGTTCTTTTAAATCTCTTAATTAATATTTTTTCTATATTTTCATTTTTAGTTGATAGTATAGCTTGAATTTAAATCAGTAATAATCATTTGTGATGGGATTGTGATAATACGGATCATGTATTTTTAAATACTATTTCTTTGATAAATCGATGAATAAATGTTTGGAAGCATTACACCAATCAAAGGCTGTTGGTTTTTTTTATTCATTTTGGCTCTCAAGTCATTAGGTCACAAGCAAATAAGACTAAGACTATTTCAAAATAACTGGGTTCTTTTAAATCTCTTAATTAATATTTTTTCTATATTTTCATTTTTAGTTGATAGTATAGCTTGAATTTAAATCAGTAATAATCATTTGTGATGGGATTGTGATAATACGGATCATGTATTTTTAAATACTATTTCTTTGATAAATCGATGAATAAATGTTTGGAAGCATTACACCAATCAAAGGCTGTTGGTTTTTTTTATTCATTTTGGCTCTCAAGTCATTAGGTCACAAGCAAATAAGACTAAGACTATTTCAAAATAACTGGGTTCTTTTAAATCTCTTAATTAATATTTTTTCTATATTTTCATTTTTAGTTGATAGTATAGCTTGAATTTAAATCAGTAATAATCATTTGTGATGGGATTGTGATAATACGGATCATGTATTTTTAAATACTATTTCTTTGATAAATCGATGAATAAATGTTTGGAAGCATTACACCAATCAAAGGCTATGTTTTGTATTATTAGCAGAACAGTTTACTTTCGATTTGAATCTACATAAGTTTAAAAAAAAATACCTCTCCCATCCTAAAGTTCAGTTGTATATGTACCTCATATGTATAAGGGTCCAATTTCACGAAGCTGTCGTAGAACTAAGACATGTCTAAGGATGGTCTTACGACATATCTTAGTCCTAAGTAGGTTTCACAAAGTAGTATGACATCTCTTTAAATTGGTCATAAAGTTAGGACTACACGTGAGATGTTATATGATGGTCTTAGGATAGTCAGAATAAAATTGAGGATGGAAATTTGGAATATGTTAAGGAGATAACAACCCGACAAAAGAGCAGACAACAACCAAAGGCAACAAATAAGTGTTCGATGCAACGAGAAATTCCTGCACCCGGAGGCGTGCTCTAGCTGGTCCCTAAACAAAAACGTATAATAATACAGTGATAATGGATGCATACTAAACTCTGAAATATACACAAGAAACTAAATTAAAAATCATACAAGACTATCAAAGACCAAATGCTCTTGACTTGGGACTTGGGATAAGTTTGGTCATACAAATAACAATAAATTTTTGTATTTGTTTAGCTAACTATTTAATTATTATCTATCTATCTATTCTCCTTTTTACGGCTTATAACTAAATCTTTATATGTTAACGGTCACTTGTAAAAAAAAATCGATTTATTGATACTAATAATGCACGATCGTATCTTTTAACCTTATTATAACCGAATCAGTAGCAAATTGAATTCAACTCACTTGTACAAAAAAATGTCATCGTTTTATTCTTTTTCTCAATTTTGTATACAAAGTATCTTGATGTTTTATTTATAGATAATTTTTTATATAAATTGCATTTATTTTTATATAAATTTTGCAAATTATCTAATAATAGTAATCAATTCGTTTAGAAATTTATGGTAAAGACATTACTACATTTACATTCATGTTTTTCGTAATTCAATGTTAATATTTGAAAATACAAAGAATTTGCGACCGGTTTAGGATATCTTTGCTAAGATTTTCATAAGAAGCTTGAGGCAAGATATGTCCTACGATAGTCATAAGAGGGTCATAAGACATGTCCTAAGGTATATCTTGTGACACATCTAATGGTAGCTTCATAGAACCGACCCAAGGTAGATGGGCTACGATAAACGACAATATGTTGTCTATCTATATTTATCAGAATCTCTTTTACGATTCTTTCACTTAACTAGTGAAATGCGCTTTTTCTAATATCCATTTTTAATCAAATTGGATTGCATAGATTGCATGTATTTATTTTCGGGTAAATCATTTATAATATATCATATAAACTTCAAGTTGATAAAGTACGTCTACAACTCATACACATTTAATTGCATGAGGTCTGGAGCTGCTATGCCAGTAACTGCTAGTAGTCGTTTGTTCATTTATGTGTGATTGTCATTTTGCTTAGTTTCTTTTGTTACCTATTCTGGTACCGGACTGAACTAGTATACAATTTTATTGAATGGCCAGCTGAGGACTACCTCCGGGTGCGGGATTTTCTCGTTGCGTTAAAGACCCATCGGTGGCCTTTAACAATTGTCTGCTATTTGGTCGGACTGTTGTCTCTTTTACATATTTCCCAGTTCCATTCTAAATTCTATTATTAACACTAGTTATTTATTTCCTTCAAAATACATATCGCAGGGACTTGAAAAGATAGTCTAACAATATCTAATAAATGTATAGTTTATCTATTTTTACGGAGAGTTTCATCAATAAAAGGTTATTTTCGTATAGTTGTATGTTTTGAAGATACTTCTTTCCAGAAATAAGCGTTCAAGCCAAGCGGGCTGCTTTACTAAAACGATGATCTATGAACATTTGCAAAAGTTTGAAGCACCAGTTATGAAGTTAAATGAGCATTTTGCTATTCAAAAGACGCGGATGTGCTTGTTGCATTCAGTATGAACTTTGTTTATTTCGCCATCTTTCATTATAGATAATCTTTGGTGTGTGTAGTGCGCATGCATTTCTGATACTTTTTGATGTTTGTCTTTTTGTCGTTTTATTTTTGTCCGTAATTTTGTCTGTTTTTATTGGACTATGTTGACCCTAAATCCTACCTACACATTTTGAAACGTATTGTCTCAAATAAAATCACTTGAAAATGCTTTTAACGTCATAGAAAAATAAAGAATAATTAATAAAAACAATACTTTTACCTAACGTTTTTGGCACTTCAACATCTACACTGGCATTTTCATTTTGGGATCCATGAACACACCTCCACTCTCCATTCAGTAAATAATCATGTAGATCTCTTTGAACGTAATACACTGTTTCACCAGTTGATATGTCCTGTGTTATGGCGCCCTTTTTCACATTCGAGAAGCACGTTGGTTTTGGGTATGGAAGCAAACAGTGAGCTACTTCAACACCGTAAGGATTATAAATTGTGACGCTAAACACTATTTTATCTGCTTTACACGCTATTCTAAGCTGATCACTGTATAAACTCCAGTTGATGCATACTTTTCCATTGATTTGGGTAAAATCTGATAAAAAGGTTTCATGAAAATAAAGAAACAAATGGTTAAACTTTCCAAGAAAATGTTGCGTGCGTTCAGATGATAAAGCACATCTATTGAATTTTCATAATACAATAGTTGACATGACAAAACATAGGTCAATTCTAACTTACATAAACTGCATTTGATAAAAACGTAATATATAACACCAGCAACTCAAACATTTGACTTTTAAGTCTCGGCATGGTAGATGCTTCTATAAACACAGATTAATATAATTGATTTTAGGCAATGAGGTTGTTCTATATAATATTTTCATATGTTTCCCACATTGATACCATCACTGGCCACTATTAAAAACTACTCCTTCTAGCAGCAAAATAATGCAAGTGTTAAAGTCTTATACGTATCTCGGTAGGGATCAATAACCATAGAATTCGAGATGAGTACTCCAACGTATATAAATAATCTCATCATAGATACCAGGACCAAATTTAGTATACGCCAGACGCGCGTTTCGTCTACAAAAGACTCACCAGTGACGCTCGAATAAAAAAAAGTTAAAAAGGCCAAATAAAGTACGAAGTTGAAGCGTATCAGAGGATTTAGATAATGTGAATTTCACACCAAACAAGCTTATACGTAAAACCGATTTCTCGTGAATCCCAAATGACAATCACAGATGTTTATGATCACGTGAAGTTATACAAATTACATCTCAATTTCTTCAATTACATCAAAATCAGATAAATTACCTCTTGTTTGTACTACTGTTTTCAGACAGGGGCGAAATATACGAGAGGGAAATTCTAACTCAAAAAGATATTAAGGATTGATGTTGCGTCTATAAACACAGATTTCACGTATAAGCTCGTCTGAGGTGAATTTTATCTGAATGTCACGTGATATTCGCATGAGAAAATTTTGACAGTGTGTAGCACTCAAAATCATCAAAAGAGCATTTGATCGATATTTTAAGAATCAATAAGGAAACACCAGCTTTTCATACTTAAACACGGATTGGAATCATTAAAAAAAAACGAATCACTTTAAGTGTGTATAATTATTCACAAACAGTATTACTTCATAGCTTGATAAGTTGTAAAACTTCATTCTTTTGACTTACATTTTAACAGAATGTATGTAAATAACAGATAACCATCCATTTTTCCAGTTTTATTTTGTTCAACTTTAAAAAAGTTAATTGTGCATTGTTTTACTTTCAATACATGTTTCCTATTTCCTGATATATATATATGGATTTGTTATATCCATTACTGCAATCCTAACAAAAATATACATGATATCATCACAGGAAGAAGGACGTTGTTAAATGTTTTAACAGCTGGTTTTCAGAAATTTGCTATACTAATGGTGTCGCCGTTCAATGTTTATTCTTTTGGCAGAAGGATTTTTCTCTAATATCATAATAATGAACTCTTTTAATTATAATTCTTGTGAAATTTATTGCCATAGACTTATAATTAAGAATAAGAATTTAAATATAAATCATACCTTTGTCTTATTAATACAAAGTTATTTGTTTTCTTTACAAATATAATTACCAATTCAATGAAATCAAATGAAAAAAAACATATGCTTCCACAAGGTCCGATCGGAATTCACACAATAAACACCCACCTTGAACGATGAGAGCAACAAATTGTGGCAGTTCAATGTCTATGAAGCAAAAAAGCTCAAAAACCAAAGATTTTATATCAAGTTATAAAAAATTATGTAGTAATTAAGGTTTCAGTTAACAACCATACTGTTATACCACTGTCTCATGTTAGGGGGAGGGTTGGGATCTCGCTAACATGTTTAACCCCGCCACATTATTTATGCATGTGCCTGTCCCAAGTCAGGAGCCTGTAATTCAGTTATTGTCGTTTGTATATGTGTTACATATTTGTTTTTCGTTCATTTTTTTTTACATAAATAAGGCCGTTAGTTTTCTCGTTTAAATTGTTTTAAATTGTCATATCGGGGCCTTTTATAGCTGACTATGCGGTATGGGCTTTGCTCATTGTTGAAGGCAGTACGGTGATCTTAAGTTGTTAATTTCTGTGTCATTTTGGTCTCTTATGGACAATTGTCTCATTGGCAATCTTACCACATCTTCTTTTTTTTTTTTATATATATACATGAAAAGAATACAAAACCCCAACTAATTATTGAATACAAAAAAATAACACATCACCATACGAGAACCACTGAATTACAGTCTACTGACTTGGGACAGGCACATACATACAGAATGTGGTAGGGTTAAATATGTTAGCGGAACCCTCAACCTCCCTTAACCTGGGACAGTGGAGTAACAGTACAACATAAGAACGAACTATAAAAATCAGTCGACTAAGGCTTAACTCATCAGATGGATACAAATAGAAATACATCTAACAAATATACAGAGTGGACATGGCCGGGTACTGGTATTTCCCGACAACAAAAAGACACTAAGTACAGATCTGAGAGTACTCGCAGTTACTAATATCTAGTTAAAAAAAAATCCAGCAACAACTAATAATAAGGTAACTTTTAGGAAGAAATATGTTTCGTTACATCCAATCTTTCATTCCTTTAACAATTTGGATATACGAGTTGTCATATATTTAGATGTTTGAATTAAATGTTCTGCCTTCACTACTGACAAAACAGTTATTTTTTTATCTACAAATAATTAAAACTATATACAATCGTACATCGTGTACTGTGTTAAATAGTTTTCTCATTGATAATCATACAAAATTTCCTTTCATTTTTTTTTATATTTTGTGTATGTTTCGGACTATATGAGTATTTGGACCATACGAGTATGGTCCGACCGTACGCGTATGGTCGGGTAATTAAGACTGTGTTACAGTTTACTTTTAATGCTTCTAAACTCTTCATATGGATTACCGTTCACTAAAAAGACGCTTTCATATAGGTAATTTTATTATTATATTATAATAAAAAGATTAGTTATATAAAAATAAGAAGTTTCACATCGTTAATTTTACTTACTTGTCAAAACTATAATAAACACATTTTATACCGATGATCATTATCGATGGTCATTACAGATTTGTTATTACGAGTGAATGGCAATATGTGGACTTAAAAAAATTAATTCCAAAAATTTCTTAATGAACTGTTACACAAGAAGTAACTGAAAAGTAACATATATAAAAGAAGATGTGGTATGATTGCCAATGAGACAACTGTCGACAAGAGAGCAAAGTGACACAGACATTAACAACTAAAGGTCACCGTACGGCCTTCAACAATGAGCAAAGACAATAACGCATTGTGAATATGCTGTATCGCAATCATGTTACGATATTTGAGATCTAGAGCTTCTTTAAAACACCGTAGGTATATCGGAATGGCCCAAGGCTCGATATCACTGTACGCAGCTAAATTTTCACTCGCAAACAAAAGGTGTAAATGAAAAGGATCGTGCACAATCAAAAATCTATGATACCATGTGGAAGTAAATGTCACCTCAAGCCTACATAAAAAAATACATTGTCATGTAACCTTCTTTGTTGTTTTAGATAATTTTTTTGTATTATTAAAACTTTTATAAAGTGATTAAAAAAAATATACCTATAAGGTCCAAATACTCATATGGTCTGGCCCGTTAATAACCAACTAATAGAACCTATGAGTATACACGTATGGTCCAAATAATCATATGGTCCGGAACATGTACATAGGATGGCAATTGGATCTAGTACCAGCATGACCCCAGAAAAAAACTAGGATGAAATAAGTTACTCAGAAATGGTACGCTACTAATAGTACTGCAACTGACATCGAAAAAGACGCTTAGTTAACGAGTTTAATGGTCCGGAATAACACACGGCTGCAAATTGTTTTAAATGATAGAATAATATCTATATTTTAATTTCCGTCGGGTCGTAAAAAGTTTTTATGGTCACATTTTTGTATTTTATCCCTTTAATGGGGGTACCCCTCAATTTACGGTTTTGGGTAGTTACCTTAAAATCCAAAGATATATTTTTTGGTTAAATTTCTCGCTATTTTCGTAAATATTTTCTATGCACATATCATCAAGGATCATCGGAATGATGAAGACATAAATATAATACCATCTCCAAGTAAAACTTTCAAACTTAAAGTTGGCTGTTTTTTTAGATAGAAATTTAACGCGTTTTTCTTTGAAAACGAGAAAACGTATGATTCAAAAACAGTATTTGACATTTGAGAGGACAAAACATATTATTGCGATACTGCATGCAAATTTATTTGGGCAAATTCCAAACAATTTTGTCAAAAACTCAAAAATAAAAACATCATTTGTACCTTTTTTAATTACGGAAATTTCCTATCCGTCAATCAGCTCCACCATTTATTTTTTCCTTCACAATCAATTTGATAGTTTCGATGTGATTATGTAGATTTTGTAGGAGAAGTTAATTTATTTTTGAGTGTTTTGAATATATATAGTAGTTCTTTCGTGTATTATCTGTAAATTAGTTATATTTTTGTTAATAAAAATTTTGACTTTATATAAAAGTTAACCAAATCCTTCGGATAAGACGTTTTTCCGGATAATGACTAGTTGACATTGTGTGAAAAAACATTGTATGTCAATGTTTAACCTCAGAGCAATTGATATGCAAGCAAGTGGTCGGGGGAAGGGGGGGGGGGAGGGAAGTACTATTGAACATGTTGAAGTTTCGCAGAGATTTGGTGTGTGACAAGGTGATGCTAAAACCAACTTCTCATGATATTCTGCTTTCCGTGGGCGAAACATTGAACAGTGATGTTATGAGACTTGCACCAGAAGGCAAAATTGGTGCGTCTTTAAATTAAATTGATTGATTGATTGTTGGTTGCTTAACGTCCAGTGGCAAATATGCATGTTCAAGACGATAACAAGTTAACAATAAAAACAATAGGTAGGTTTTGTCATAATAGAGGCCATTCGGGATGATGATCGGGAAAATTTAGACTGGTACTGGAAAATGATGGTTTATTGGATTGGGACAGAAATTTTCCATTGCATCATGCCACCTACGGACCCCTCAAAGACTTGATGCAAGGGTTTTTTTACGTGCAAAGAACGTGACACTCCTTTTACACGAGGCATCGGATTTAACGACCCCATTTTGACCGGACGTGACTGCGAACTTGATACATCCCGCACAGCCAAACGGACGCCCCACTTCGTTTTACTGCCGGTCGGGAGAAGACCAAGTGACCATATTTAGTTTCCCCAGTCACCCTTGAGGAACTTTAAATTAGAAATATCAGAAATCCATATATGTGATCAAACTGATCGACATGTATCCTCACAACCTGACACTTTTATACGATCTCGTACTCAGTTTCTTCCTTGTAGTTTGGATATGAAACAGGGTTTTTGTGTAAAAGAAAAACCTTTAAAAAAAAACAGAAAACTACACAAAACTGAGTCCTCTAAACGTGTTGACAGTCTTTTAAGTTGTGCTTATTAATGTGAGTAATCATGTATCCATGCATAACCAAGTACTTATTGAAGTCAACACCTGTGCAATTACATGTAAGTAAAACAGTTACTGAAAAATTTAAATTTGAAATTGCTGTCAGTTCATTAATAACGATTGTTAATGATGTGATTTGTTCTTCCATAAAAAAAAAAAGCCTTTCTCATGTAGCACATTTTCTATATATATGTATACCGATCAATTTTAACCAAGATTGTCTCTGATGCTTACCAAACTGCCAAACTTCAAAACTAACTAGATATTGTGATACCTTACAATTCAGACACAGTGGTGCCAAGGGATATGAAATATAGAGTTTAGCTCTGAACTCAATTTAGGGGTTGCCATATCTGCTGCAGGAAAATTGAAGTCTATGTTAAGACTTTCAGAATTACACCAAGGTGTGTCTGAAAATATCAAGGATTCATTAAAAGAAGAACAATTACTTCACCCTGCCACCAGTGCTCTTATGAGCTATGTCCTCGTTTTGGTATTTCTATGGAAATGATGCCCGCATAGCTTGTTAATAGATATAGGAAAATGTGGTATGAGTGCCAATGATACAACACACCAAACAAGTCACAATTTATAAAAGTAAACCATTATAGGTCACGGTCCGGTCTTCAACACGGAGCCTAAGCTCAAAAGTTCATTTGTTAGTTAATTGATGCAAAATAACACAAAGGCGTTTCTGAACCGTATATTGTCCCTAAAGATAACAAAAGTTCTTAAATGTATGGCTATTACTAAATCAATCGTTTCTGTAGCAACATTCTCCCCATTACATTTGGGATTGGCAGTACAGATACATCATGCATATGCATATGGGAATATGGGTCACGAACATTGATCGAAACTTTGTACTCACATTTCTTTTGTTTTTCCTATGCAAAGTTAAGACTATATCTGACGAGTTTGACCGAATCATGACGGTTTTTACGCTCCAGATAGCATTTGTACTCAAAAACTGTGTTTGCTTTGAACAAACTCTGTCCTGCGCCGAACTTGTTCTTATAAAAAAGGGAAGTGTCTTGTAATGCTAATACGGGTACTGAATCCGCATATGATGACTAAGAGATTGATTCATGTCGCTATTTTATGAATACTTGAGCTATTGTGTGTCGTTTTTAAAAGTTATAAAAGGATCATGACTGATTTTGAATAACAACATTGGCATTGCATTGTATACTTTTTCATCCTTCCATTAAAAATTTAATGAATTAACTTTTTTACCAGGATCATCCCACTAAAAAAATGTTCATGCACCAAACTGACTTTGTTTTGCACTCATTTTTTTTTAAACCTCGCATTCGCTTCGGGTGACTATAGTATATTTTGTGGTATAACTGCTATGTCCAGATTTTGCAAATATACAATATGTATTTATCTATAACTAGATACTAATTTTCACAAAATACACCACCCTTAAAATGCTAAATTAAAAACACTGTTTCAGCGCTTGAATTTTGTTTTTTTCAAAGATAGAACAAATATTGAAATAATTTGATAAACTGGTGTTTTATACTTTAGAAAATAATTCTGTAATATACTATAGTGAAATACTATACACAATATAAAAGTTTATGGATGTGAAAAGCTCAAGGCCACTTCTTCTTTCGCTATGTCTTAAATGGAAAAAAATCAGAAGGTTCAAATCAACGCCATTTTGTAATGGCAGCTCTTCATATAAGTAGTCAAATTTGTCGTTTTAACATCGTTTATAGCATATGCTTATGATTGAATCGTTTTTGTAGCATTCTATTGAATAAATATCAAAATATTTCTCTTTTTTGTCCTTGTGGTTGAAATATTGATGGTTTTAGATCTGACCTTTGACCTCAATTTCACAAAATTGTGACCACTCTGGATTTTAACGACCCAACTTTTCTTATTGTACACGTTGTCCTCCATTGATATATAATTTAGATGTGTGTTCTTCCGGACCATTAAAGTTCAAAAAATGAACTTTGGTTGCAGTACTATAATGCTTCTTGCAAGAAACTCACGATGTCGTTTTTTTTAAGAAGGTCATATTAAACAATGGAGGAAAATCATGTCATCTATCTAAATATACAGTATGTTTAAAGTATGATAAATGCATTTCAATCAATATTTCTTCTCAGATAGACACATGTGTGTTGTTGTACAAACCATTGAATTATAGACCGGTTACATGTATATGTCGATAAATAGCTTTCATGTACAAAAATTGTAATAAAAGAAATGGATACCCCTTTTTAAAATATCCTCCGTGGTAGAGGCAGTATATTTTTGTGGCTCGTCATCCCAGTCGACTTACCTATCAGAATGTATCTGTTGTATTGCCGATTTTCAAGTTGATCTTACCCTAAGCATATGAATAGAACCGCATCGTTTCATGGAATGAGTCATTCAGTATATATGAAAAAGAAGATGTGGTATGATTGCCAATGAGACAACTCTCAACAAGAGACCAACTGACACAGACATTTACAGCTATTGGTCACCGAACGGCCTTCAACAATGAACAAAGCCCATACCACATAATCAGCTATAAAAGTCCCCGAAATGACAATGTAACACAGATTTTTTTTTTATATCTATAATCATAATTTGTTTTAATGATATAAAGTTTACATTGACAACAATCTACTTAAAAAATGTCGTTTGAGAAAAGTTGTATACCTTGTTTGTTGTGGTCGGTAATCATAAAAAAAAATTCAGAAAACAAAAACACAATGTAATTTAAAATCGTTTTTTTTTTTATTGAAGATGAAAGTTAAAATATATACTAAATTAACAAATGTAAACGAACAACGAAAATAAGCTTACAATATTGAATGACACATAAACACAAAATCTGAAATGACATACATAGTTTCAATAACGTACGTGTTTATATATTATATATTCAGGCCTCAGACAGGGTATAATATACTGTGACAATCCCGGCTTAAAGTTTATAGGATATAAGCCCTAAGGCGGGAATGTCACAGTATAATACCCTGTCTGAGACCTGAATTACACATATATTACGGATTACCTCTGTCTTAATGTTTTTTTCCAGTGCAGGTACGGCGTTTTATTAATAATTCATGATGCGGCATGTATATTCATTACATCATGTTTATTGTCACTTAATAGGTTTGAGTAATCCATTTGAATGCACCTTTTTTATCTTGACAAATTTCATATTTTGTGTTAGTATGTGTGTGTGGCGTTGTTTCTTGAAAAACCCAACATGATATGTTCGGCATACGTGAAGGATTTTTCTAATTTGCTGTGAACAAAATTATATCGTGTATGTAATAATTCATAATAACACTTTTAACATTACATTTAAGTATTAAAAGTGTAAATTGCGTGATTTTGAGTTAAACAGGTATTATTGACAGAAGCATGCCAGTATTTTACCTCTGTAAGCCTCTGACATTCCTTAGTGTTCTGTATAGCTTTTTACTACGTCACATAGTAACCGGTGTTATTATGATGTTTTGAGGTTTCAATTAGGGATAACAACGTCGTTAATACCCCGGAAGATTCCTGAATATATACTGACATCTCTGTGTTGTTATCCAATCACAAACCTCGACACATTTGTAATCCGTAATATACATATGTATTTACAACGGGTTAGATATCATTACAACACAGAAATATAGAATACAATAAGTAAGTATACACTTGATCTTCTGTACACCCACACTATTTAATACATCATTACATCAAGGAAACATAGAACGAAATTGATATGAACACACTTGACTACATTTTATACCAACAGGAGTTAAGATATCATTACAAGGCAAAAGCATGTAATTAGTAAGAACACACTTGACAAGCATTAACTTCCACAATAAGTAATACATCATCACAGCAAGGAAAAATATAATGCAATTAGTAGGAATACACTATATTATCGTTTACATCCAAAATACTTAAAAAAAATATTACATCAAGGAAACATAGAACGCAATTGATAATAAGAACAAACTTGACTACATTTTACACCCATAGAAGTTAAGATATCATTATAACAAGGAAAAAAGCCTGTAATTAGTATATACGCACTTAACTCTAGTTTACATCCATAATACATGCAATACTTAAGATATCATTACAGCAAAGTAAACATAAAATGAAATCCATAAGAACACACTTGACTACATTTTACATCCAGAGTAGTTAAGATATCATTACAACAAGGGAAAAAAGAATGTAATTAGTAAAAACACACTTGACTAGCGTTTACATCAACAATAAGTAATATAGCAAATAACAAGGAATCATAGAACGCAAAACGTAAGAACACACTTGACTATAGTTAACATCTGCATGTATAATAATTTAATCAGTATATGCCATCAAGTAATATTAAAAACATAAATATTGCTCCGATAGGTTAGAGCTGAAGCCTGTGAACAAATTTACTGGCTATCACATTACTGAAAACACAGCATTTTAGTTTTTAAGAAGTCTTGAATATTCTGAGAAAAGCTGCCTAACGAAAGTGATGTCTAAATGCAATTAAGAACTTGTATTAATCTTTTATATGAATTATTCTTTTTTTAGAAAAACCACCTTTATCAATTATAAATTGCATGCTTCCGAAGTTCTTTTTTGAATATGTCTCCAACAAAAACTCTAAAAGTCAGGTATTCCAACGCTATATAAGATCCGAAAATATGTACTAGTAATTAACGGTAGAGACAACGACCGTCTTTTTACTGACATTTTCGAGGCTTTGAAAGTCAACTTAACGATCGTAGGCGTATTATAATTGAAAAAATATTTATTGGGCAACTGCAATTACCTGGATTTTTTTAAAGTTAAATCACAATCACGAAAACAAATAATTTCATTTTTATTTAGTACCTAAACAAATGCTCATCTTATCTTTCACAGATAAGTCATTTTTCATAATCAGTAGTTTCTCTTGTGGAGGAATAAATTGTCCTCTTGTTCAATTTAAATCGATTTGTTGTCAGATTTGCAACTGCAAGAAAGAAACCTGTTAGGCCACAAAGTAAGGTAAAAATATATTCCAGCCATTCGGAGTCATAGCAGGCGTTGAAAATACCTATAATCCAGAAAACTCCAGATAAAGCGACCATCCGAAGGTACATTTTAGCCTCTTGGTATATGCTCAGTTTTCGAATGTTGGCAGCTTCAGTTCGAATTTTGCAAACTTGAATAATTACAAAAGTCAAACAGGATGAATTTACAAATACTGATACCATAACAGGTCCTGTGAAAAAGATAAGGTTAGCAGGGTAATTATTTGGAAATCAGGCATATGAACCGTATTCAGCAGAAAGAAAACTAGGCCCAAATACATCTATACAGATAGATGGAATAACTAAAAATAAGGGCGTTGTCAATCTTAAGGCTGTTAATCTTCTTTTTCTTTTCCGGGAGCTCTCATTAGTTTTAAGTTTCCTAATTGTCATTTTCGACAACGTTGAAGTAATACATGCGACTGAAATAGTCATAAAGGAAAACACAGAAAGCCACAAATAATGTAGTATAACCCCAATTACATAACACAGTGTTTTTGTTTCTGTAGCCCCAATGCCAACCATAAATAAAATATTTGATAGCATGATTGATACAGATGTATTTTCAATGTTAGAAATCGGAATACTAGTGGTCATACGTAATTTGCGATTGACTACAATCAGCACAAATAACGCAATTGCTGATACAGAGAAGGAAACGTATGTTATCATGACAGATATTGTATGAGTTTTTAAATTAGAAACAGTTAACAGCTCATTTGATTGACGTGTAATTCTACTCCCTCAAACTGAGCACAAATGGTTAAACAAAGATTTACAAAATGGCATATAAACCAAGCGTATTAGCAAAATTTAAAGATAAGAATACACAAATTTAACATAAACAATAACACAATGAAGGGATGTGTAAGTACAGAGCAACGTCATATATGGTTCAAAGACACATAAAAAGGCATTTAGACAAAGCACATTAGCAAAAATGAAAAACCAGAATATGAGAAATGTCATACAACAATAACACAATAACGTGATATGTAATTATAATACAATTTTTATGGAACAACTTTTTTCATTGGCTTAAAGCTACCGTCAAATCCACAGTTGACCAGTCCTTACTAAAGAGGGACCCGCCATTTTGAAGTGATTGGATCAACTTATGTTCGATTTCTATAATATAATCGAAAATAAAACAACAAATACCTCAAAATTGCCGTTGATGTGATTTCCTCCAAATGTGAATCGAAGAGGTAACGTTATAACCTCCTGAATGTAAGTTTTCATTTGTATGACGTCACGTGTAGCCCTCATAAAGTTTAGCGGTATTTCAATTTATTTCAAATTTATACATTTTCCAAGCTCTAACATATTATTTCTTATTGTAATGATTAGAATCGGAATAACAGTACTGTAATTGAAGAGTTGCTTCGCGTCGCCAGAAAAAAACTGCATTTGCCACTGTCAAATCAACAATTGACGATGACAATTCTTGAACTACAGTATTGTTATTCTAAAAGTACCGAGCCTCGTCAAATGAAAACAAACAAAAAGAATAGACAAAATGCAGATATATCCATACATTTGTTTGCTTATTGTAACATGTATATATATTGTGTTCGATTGTATCCACATGTCGATTCTCATATGGTCGATTGCAATCTAATTAAAATATTGATCTCTGATTAAGTTATACTATGTAGTATAACGTAACCAGAAATCAATATTTTGATTAGATTGGGTCGATTGCAACCTCACCAAACAATATATATCATCAAAATTACAATGCACAAAACAACGGGTGGCACATGCAGGCTGAAGCTGTCTACCCTGCCGCAGCACCAGTAATTTTCAGGTTTATGTTTCGCAGCTTTCAAAGGCTATACTTTTTGGACCTTTTGGATTATAGCTCTTCATCTTTTATATAAGTTTTGGATTTCAAATATTTTGGCCACGAGCATCACTGAAGAGTCATGTATTGTCGAAATGCGCATCTGGTGCAAGAAAATTGGTACCGTTTATTTTATTTCAATTCTATATGCAGTGTTTTGAAGACTGTTGTTGGATTTTTTTTTCTCTCATGTTTTTGTTTTATACGTTTTTGTCAATGTTGTTGTCGCTCATCAATTTATGATTTTTATTTAATTTTTTATTTCACGTATCTTCTGCCTCTTATTGTTTGATTAGTTGTAGTGGTTTTCATCTCAATTTTGAATGAAACGATGAAATTCGAAAAAAAATTATATGTAGCATGTATGCATCAAACAATTTAATTAATAAGAATGTTGAATAAATTTATAAATGATCAAAATAAACGTAAAGATATCCGTTAAAATTCATGTTGTTATACTAGATCAAAATTCCGCCGAAAAAAATATCCAACAAAATTATTTATTTGACCAACAAAAAACAGAAACCTAAATATATTGAACTAAAAAGCTGTTAAAATACAAATTGCTGTCATGAAAGTTCACAGCTGTAGTATCGAAAATATATATTTCTTTTTTATACTCTTCGATACGAACAATTTCAACCTGTCTAAAGATTAACATTAGGTCATGGCATTCATTTTTTTTCATTGTTAAGTGAGTCTTAAAAAAATCGACGAATTCAGCGATCATTATCCCGCTTTTTTTTCTACATGTTCTAATGCTATGGCGTTGTCCGACTATTTATATTTATGAGTTTTAATGTCCCTTTGGCAAATGTTTGGTATCTTTTGCTTCTCTTTTATATGATGTATCAGTTGTGACCGGAAGAGTAAATTTTGCAACTTTTCTTCTAAACATTTTGTTTCAGATGGAGAGTAACGTTTAGACACTAAACCAAATTCGTTTAAATATGATATTCGCCGATCTTCATATACAAGGAACAATGCAGAGGTTATGAATGCACACTCAGAAATCATTTTATGTGTATTTTTCCATGCTGGATCTCCACAATAAGGCTTTTTGTTTGTAGTTTGCATAAGGGCAGATGAAACAGATTTTACTGGTTTACAGAGAAATCAGAGCGATATACGTATCGTAAACAAACATGTATATGTTTTATAAGAATCCGTAATTGTGATTGACTGAAAGTTTTAGTGGCCGAAATTCCGATACGTTCTGCCAAAAACTGCTTCCTAAAAGAAATCTATTCCAAGAGTAGAAATTCTGAGTATTTCGAACAATTCATAGTTTTAATACCATAAGTTTTCAAATATGACAATATCAATGATAATTGGGGTCAACACACATGTTCTGACTACTTAGCCGTTGATACCCTCGTAGATAAAAAAAAATCCAACATCAATGGAATCGACCCAGTGTAAGAAAACAATATGAAAGATAACAAGGCGTGAGGGAGTGACGCTTGTTAAAATCTATACAAGCCTTGTTGCAGGTTTCATATTTTCTACAACTCAATGACCGTTTGAACCTCAGACAAGAATATTGTTTTCACAACATAAACATAGTTGATAATCTCATGACCTCATTCTAAAGAATGCTTCAAGGGATGCTATGATCTAATTGCAAATGGAGCCAATTGTATCCTATATATATAAGCAATAAAATGTCTACCCCTTTTAAAAATATCTTCTTTTCTTAAAGCAGTACAACTTCATCCCAGTCGTCTTACCTAGCAGAATGTACCTGCTGTATTGCCTTTGATTGACTGTTAAGTTTCTCTTTCCATTCACGTTAGTCATAGAAATTGGGGTTTGGCATTCGCAGGACCGAATAGATGATTTTTCAGATATTTCATAGGAATGAATTACAAAATTAACAAAACTCCACCGGACCGATTATTTTCAAAGACATGTTGGTCATGTGCTAATTTCGAGTACGGGCATGAATAATACCATATCGTTTGATGGGACGGACCATTCGTTTTTTTTATATCTAAAATCATGTTTTTTTAAATGATAAAAAAAGTTGAATAGATTGACGACAATTTACTCTAAAAAAGTGCGTGTGAGAAACGTTTTAAACCTTGTTCGTTGTATATGTTGTAGTCGGTAATGATAAAAAAAGTTCAGAAAACAAAAACAAAAATATAATCTAAAATCATTTATTTATTTAAGATGAAATTTAAAAGTTATACTAAATTAATCAGTGTAAATAAATAACGAAAAACAACTAGTAATGTTGATTGACACATCAACACAAAAAGCTTATATGACACGAACAATAATTGATATATAATTACACCAAGGAAAAGATCATGTTATGAGTATGAACACACTTGACTATCGGTTACATCCTAAAACGTAAGATATCAATACAGCAAGGAAAAATAGAACGCAATTATCATTAACACTTAACTATTGTTAGTATCCACTATACTTAAGATAATATTACAGCAAGAAAAAAGGAATTGCAATTAATATAACACACTTGACTATGGGTTACATCCACAATAATTGAGATATCATAACAGCAATTAAAAATTGAACGCAATTAACATCTACAATACTATATTATATAAACTACATCATTACAGCAAGAAGAAAAAAAAATGCAATTTATAAGAACACACTTGACTATATTTTACACCCACAGACGTTAAGATATCATTACAACAAGGAAAACAGCATTTTATTAGTATCTAATACTTAATATATCATTACAGCAAGAAAGAAATAGAATGCAATTGATATGAACACACTTGACTACTTTTATACCAACAGAAGGTAAGATACAATGTATCACTACAACAAAGAAAAAAAAATACAATTAGTTAGAACACTCTTGACAAGCGTTTACATCCACAATACTTAATATATCATTACAGCAAGGAAGAAATAGAATGCAATTGATATGAACACACTTGATTACTTTTATACCAACAGAAGGTAAGAAATCACTACAACAAAGAAAAAAAATACAATTAGTTAGAACACTCTTGACAAGCGTTTACATCCACACTACTTAATATATCATTACAGCAAGGAAGAAATAGAATGCAATTGATATGAACACACTTGACTACTTTTATACCAACCGAAGGTAAGATATCACTACAAGAAAGAAAAAAATACAATTAGTTAGAACACTCTTGACAAGCGTTTACATCCACAATACTTAATATATCATTACAGCAAGGAAGAAATAGAATGCAATTGATATGAACACACTTGACTACTTTTATACCAGCAGTAGTTAAGATATCATTACAACAAAGAAAAAAATACAATTAGTTAAAACACTCTTGACAAGCGTTTACATCCACAATAAGTAATACAGCAATATATGGCAAAGAAAAATAGAATGCAATAAGTAAAACCACACTTGACTATCATGTATGATTAATTTATCGGTATACGCCATCAAATAATATTAAGAAACTAAATATTGCTCCGATAGGTGAGTGTTGATGCATATCAACAAGATTTACTGGCTATTGTTTTATGGAAAAACAGCATTTGAGGTTTTAAGAAGGCTTGAATATTCTGAGAAAAGCTGCTAAACGAAAAAGATTTCTTAATTCAGTTTAATACTTTTATTAATCTTTTATATGTATTGTTGAAAAAAAAAGAAATATCCCCTTTATTAAATATAGATGTCATGCTTCCAAAGTTAATTTTTTGAATTTGTCTCCAACAAAAACTCTAAAATCTAGGTATTCCAACGCTATATAAGATCCGAAAAAAAATATACTTTTAACTAACGGTAGAAACAACGAGCGTCTTTTACTGACATCTTTCGAGGCTTTGAAAGTCAACTTAACGATCGTAGGTGTATTATAATTGGAAATTTATTTATTCGGCAACTGCAATAACCCGGATGTTTTTTCAATTAAATTACTATCACCAAAACAAGTAATTTGTTTTTTTTATTTATAAACTAATCAAATTTCACCTGATCTTTCATAGCTTATGTATATAGATAAGTCATTTTTCATAATCAGTAGTTTCTCTTGTGGAGGAATACGTTGTCCTCTTGTTAAATTTAAATCGATTTGTTGTCAGATTTGCAACTGCAAGAAAGAAACCCGTTAGCCCACATAGTAAGGTAAAAATATACTCCAGCCATTCGGAGTCATAGAGGGCGTTGAAAATACCTAAAAACCAGAATACTCCCGATAAAGCAATCATTCGAAGGTACATTTTAGCCTCATGGTATATGTTCAGTTTTCGAATGTTGGCAGCTTCAGTTCGAATTTTGCAAACTTGTAAAATCACAAAAATCAAACAGGACGAATTTACAAATACTGATACCATAACAGGTCCTGTAAAAAATATCAGGTTAGCAGGGTAATTATTTGGAAAGCAGGCATATGAACCGTACCCAGCAGAAAGAAAACTAGGCCCAAATACATCAATACAGATAGATGGAATAACTAACAATAAGGGCGTTGTCAATCCTAAGGCTGTTAATCTTCTTTTTCTTTTCCGGGAGCTCTCATTAGTTTTAAGTTTCCTAATTGTCATTTTCGACAACGTTGAGGTAATACATGCGACTGAAATAGTCATAAAAGAAAACACAGAAAGCCACAAATAATGTAGTATAACCCCAATTACATAACAGAGTGGTTTTTTTCCAGAAGCCCCAATGCCAACCATAAATAAAATGTTTGATAGCATTATTGATACAGATATGTTTTCAATGTTAGAAATTGGAACACTAGTGGTCATACGTAATTTGCGATTGACTATAATCAGCACACATAACGCAATTGCTGATACAGAGAAGGAAACGTATGTTATCATGATAGATATTCTATGAGTTTTTAAATTAGAAATAGCTAAACAGCTCATTTGATTAACGTGTAATTCTACTCCCTCAAATTGAACTTCAATGTTAACCTCGCCACATCTCCAATTGTCGATCTGGTTCCAGCCGAAGACTCTGTTATCAGAGGAAAAAGTCTCGAGTGATCGAAAGTAATGGTATCTATAGTCCTGCTGCTGAGAGATCAAAGAAATATTTGTACCATTATTGGGCATATAATTTGAGTTAAGTATTTCAATCTCTGGATTATAAGTATCGTTTTTTAAAATAACCCTAACTTTTCTTTTCGTTAAGTATTTTCGAATTTCTTCAATTTCATGGCGGAAAGCGGATTTTTGTATAATCATTTCCACTCGTACAGTAGCAACAAGTCCATTGTCATCTATCCAAATCGTGAGTTTGGATGTTCTTATGGTAAAGTTCCCTGCATTGTAGCTAAAGCTTACTATTACAGCAATTTGGTGAAAGCTTTCTTCCTCTATCACTTGGTTTGAAAACAAAGAAAATATAAAATCTATACAAATGTTTGTGTATACATCAAACTGACTGCACACACCTTGTTGTTGTATCTAAAAAAAAAGATTTACAAATTAAAATTACAAAATGTATATTCTTTAAACTGACAAGGACTAAATTTGTCCGTTTACGAACTTTAAAATTACAAAGAAAGTTTTCAATTCACTCAGTCAAAAATGAGCTTATATGGAATTATGCTTATGTCCTTTTCGGTCATTAGCCTCTACGACTGTTTCAGTACTTATCTTGGCTTGAGCATATTTGGTTTTGAGCGTGGCTGAGGAAAGTAAATTAAGAAAAGCATTTCACGCGCATGAAATTCATAATATACAGTTTGATTTTGTATTCAAGATTTATATATGTGTACGTATTTAAACGTAACAAGTGTTTTCCATATAACACGAATTGAACTGAATCATATTATAAAACCAAGTACATGTAAGCAGTATTTGTATTAACATAAATCTGAGATCAAGACAAGTGCATCAGAAATAAGATATTTCGTTTGAAATATTTACAAATAGATCATGCTCAAGTTAACCAGGAATTTGATTTGTCAAAGACAATGATCAGAAGTTGACGCAAATTGCTGCTTGATTCAGTGAATGAAATATGGTACACCTTCAGTCCGATAATAAATAAACTGGAAATTAAAACATAAGTTTTGGCAAAGTGGAACAATCAGAAATATTTGTCTTACCTCTTCTGTCCATTCCTTGCATTGGTTTTCATCATTATAACCTCCTGCTGGGTTTCCCAAAGATATAAGTACCGACAAACTGAAGGAATCTTCGGTCTTAATATTTAAGTCAAGTCTATCGTATATACATAATATAGTATGCATATCGCTTGCAATATTTGAGTCTAGGCAGAAATAGTTCTTATACAATTTTAATAATTCAGGTACTATGATAGGATTGCTGTGACTTTGACATCGGTTGTTTTTGCTGGTCGATATAAGATTTGTCAGACAAAACCGAAGGTTGGTGTTGCGAGGTGGAATAACCTTGTAATCAGTATTGATGAGAAAATATGCCATTCTGTTCTCCCTTTTTAAACTAGGCATATATTCATAAACACTTTCAACAGTAGCGAACACGATATCGAATTCTTGAACATCTGTAAAATTGTTACATAATGCACAAAACTTATTCTTGAATGTCAGGGTCTTTCCATGTGACACGAACAGACCGTTTTCCGTTACATTATTTTGTAAACATCTTTCTTTCACAGTTCTGTTTTTGTATGAATCAGGACAAGAATTCACGGCAAGGAAACCAGTTTTACCTTCAATGCCGCCAACGATGTAAGTCTTGGGATAACAGTCAAATGATAGTTGACTATTGCTGTCTCTGATAGTTCCATTATAATCACTACAACAGTCGTTAAACATCTGACAGTCACTATCACAGTAGCAGTACCATTTGGTTTTATTCTGTGCGACGGAACAAGTTCCAAATTCATGACATGGATCACGGCTAGGTTCTTGAGAGGTATTTAGATCCATTGCTGACTGAGTGCTAAAACCAATGAGTAAATCCAAAGTCTCATTCCTTTCGAGATTCTTTATTCTTGAAGGGATCTTTCTTTTAATTTTCGTGAATTCTTTCGAAAAATCACCATTGAACGTCGTCACTGATGCCGTAAATAATTCTGGGCCATATCTTTTTTCGTATTGAGTTTGCTTTGCTAAACCATGAGATAAAATCTCCGTCTGTGCTGCAGTAATCTGAGTGAAATTTAAAGAACCATAAGGAATTCTCTCCATATCTGTGGCTGTATTCTTGTTGCTATTTGTTGAACCATCAGTGATCATCACTGTATTTGTGACAGTATCATTTTTGTAATGTGTCGAATCGTCAGTGATCCGTTTCCTCCTTGTAACAGTATTCTGATAGTAATTAACAGAGCCATAAGGAGTCCACTCCATCTCTGCGACTGTATTCTTAATACTATTTGCAGAATTATTACTGATCTCTTCCGTAGTTTTGACAGTATTATGATTGTAAGTTGCTGAACCGTCAGGGCCCCTCTCCCTTCTTGTGACTGAGTTCTGGTTGTTATTTACAGAACTATCAGGGGTACTGCCTGTGATCATGGTGTTGGTGACATAATTCAATGATAAGACACCGCATACTATAAGAAATAATATGGGTAAATATGACTGTCGAGTTGTCTTCATTTTAAAGCCCAAACAACTAGTAACAAAGCATCGAACCTTTTATATACCTGACAGAGTTGAAGATATATTGCTCAATAACAATTATAGCTTGAGAGCAATGACCTTAAATATCAGTTTCAAACGAAATTTGTACAAAATAAAATGTGTATACTGTTGATCAACAAATTGATATTAAATCATAAATATTTCCTGCCTGTTTTGTTAATTTGATGTGCATTCAATCTTCTGATTTAAAAAAAAAAGAAATGCATATTGGTAAACACACAATCTTTATTAATTTTCTTTAAAAACTAAATTAGAAAGATAATTAGTCTATCAAAGAACCTATATGTTTCAACTGAAATATCATCATGTTTTAAGGTAGCTTTTTATTATGCAGTTATTCTGCATTTCCTGTATAGAAAACGACTAAAATTTAATTAAAATTTAATTGTAACCATTCGTCATTTATTTAGTTACATAGAATCTTTAAATGCACATTTCCAATGTATCGGTACAATTGGTTTGAAGTTATATATAATTACGGAAAACCTTTAATATCCCATACTATCTTTAATTTAAATCTGCTAAATACAATAAATTGTCGAAAAATAGCAGTTTTTGTTCTTCAAAATTTAAATCTGTACTTTTGTGTCTTAAACTAACGAGAATGAAAAGAGATTGCATATTCGCCACTCGAACCAAAAAGCCGATGACAAAAAAGTCATTAAATATCTACAATACACACATTTCTATATAATAATTTCTGTAAATATAGAAAATGTAATTTCCCCTAGGAACTCAATTTGTTATTGAAGTTGTGCAACTTATACTATGAAGTTTCATAAAATATTATATCATAGAAAGAAAAGTTAATATGCACTACTATGTTATTCAAATATCGAAACAGAAGTCTGTGCGGAATATTTTCAACATTTAAATGCCCATAATTTTTAGAGTTTGAACTCTGTACTAACACTATCTTCATGTTTGGCATACTTCAATTTCACCGCAACCATATGTTTTTTACCCAAAAAAATAGAGATCATATCTGGGAACCATTACGTAAACAAAACAAAATATCTATGAATACTATATAGTTAGCTGTATTTAGTAAGTGTAACCGATAACAGTGCTACAATGATAACGTTTAATCTTAATTTATTTGAAGTAACAATCAAGTAATATATGAAATGATATGAGATGATACGAAATGAAATAAAAATATATGAGGTGAGACGAATTGAGATGACACAGTATGATATGCAATGGTTACCTTGACAGGAAGATGAAAAATAAAACTGAAAAATCGTAAGAAATGATAAGCAAGAAAAGACTAAAATGCGAATCTGGAGGTGTTTACCGCAACAATATATGAAACAAATAAGTAAAATTTGTCAAAACATTGGAAAAATATACAAAGTTTACAAAAATTTAGGTTTTAAACTATAAGACTATCTTATAGATAATTTGTGGCTTGTTTTCTGTAATTTGGACAAAAATATCGGGTCATTTTCTCATATGTATTGTACCTTGGCGTTAGTAAAAGCGTTTTTGTCGCTCCAAATTTCTCTTTTGTGTTACATTTTCTAGTACTAGGGATAGGCCACTACTGGTATACTGCTTGTTGGTATCATCATGTCAATAGTTAGTACGTTGGAACTGACAAAACGTCCTCCGAAAAATTTAGCTATTCTTTGTTCTAATACATATTGTGTCGCAGTTTTCCTCTTATATTTGATGCGTTTCCCTCAGTTTTAGTTTGTAACCCGAATTTGTTTTACTCAATTGATTTATGAATTTCGAACAGGTGTATACTACTGTTGCCTTTGTAAATTATAATCCTGGTACCTTTGATAATATCATTACATGGTGTTTTTCATATCGCATGTAATATTAGCCCTAGTTTTAATATCAGCCCTAGAGCCACCTGGCTCGAGGGCTGATACTACATGTGATATGAAAAATGACATGTTATGATCTTTTTATCATATGCTTCAACAGTAGAGAAAACTAACAGATTCATATATTGATCCTTTTACGTGGTTCCCGAAAAGAAGTTCAAAGAGTGAAAAGTTCACGGACGTTGGACCCCATATTTGATAGATTTGATATGAAATCTTTCTATCATATGCCTCAACAGAGAAAAAAAAAACCTATTTTATATGGACGAATCGACAAAAAACAATTCAACAATATACATAATAAATACATTGTTTGGAAAAGTCAACTTTTTTTAAAATAACTTTTAAAATTATGTTTCAAACTTTAATTTGTTTTAAATTTTTTTTTTATTGTTATTCTTTGTATTATTTTACACAGTATACTTTCTAGTATCCAAATAATTGTTTGGAAAAGTCAACTTTTTTTAAAATAACTTTTAAAATTATGTTTCAAACTTTAATTTGTTTTAAATTTTTTTTTATTGTTATTCTTTGTATTATTTTACACAGTATACTTTCTAGTATCCAAATAATTGTTTAGTACACTACTTTGTAATATTTTTCACTGAAAACGTAGCATTGAGGTGTATTTTCCGGAATTTGCTGAGTATCAGCGGAATGCCATGCGATAACTTTACGGAAAGGCATGTGATAAACTTTTCATATCAGCCCGCTAAGCACCAATTCGAAAAATATGGAATATACGTTAATTTAATGCTATTATCATACGGTAAAAATCATATATTATTTAGTCTAAGTATATGATAACAATATATATATAGCACGCATACATTCAAATAATTAACATCCTTGGTTTTCTTATGTTTATGTTAGAGAGTTTTAGATAAAGAATAACGCTTTGGTTGCAACAACTTATTGAGTGTTATTTCAAATTTATATTGAATTTATTCATAGCAATGAATATATTACAATTGAGCATAACGTAAAGATACATAACATGATCTTGTCATTTCACAGTTGAGGCATAAAATGTAGCTATGAGAATTGATCGCTGATCGTGTGCACATTTTTTAAGTAGTATTCCTGTTTAAGTAATCAATGACAAAGACTCTTGTACGGCAAATTTGAACTTTTTCAATAGCCGTTCTGACCTACAATTTGTCATGAAAAGTCATATATTAAGATTTGGAAGGTTAGAAACAAACACAAGTAACTGCAAGGTAACTTTACAAAATGAAATTTCTCCATTAATCAGGGACACTAATTGTCTTAAAACTAAAGTGAAAATTGTTCCAAAGCAGGAGTATGACAGTTGTTATCCTTTCTTTGAATGTGTTTGAGCTTTTCGTTTTCGAATTTGCGTAGGAATTTCAATTTTCTTCGAAGTTCGGTATTTTGATCTTTCAATACTCGAAAATCTTCCAATTTGTTAATCAACATGATTGTTATCAAAGGCACCAGGATTATGATTAATTACGCAAGACGCGCGTTTCGTCTACCTTATACTCATCAGTGACGCTCAGATCAAAATAGTTATAAAGCCAAACAAGTACAAAGTTAAAGAGCATTGAGGAAGGATCCAAAATTCCAAAAAATGTGCCAAATACGGCTTAGGTAATTTATTCCTGGGATAAGAAAATCCTTAGATTTTCGAAATTTTTTAAAGTTTTGTCAACAGGAATTTTATAAAAATGACCATATGATTTATATTCATGTCTACACAGAAGTGCTGACTACTGAGCTGGTGACACCCTAGGGGACGAAACGTTAAAGTCCTTTTTCAAATGTCAAAAACAATTGCTCAAACGCAACACACGAATGGAAAATAACTGTCATATTGCTGACTTGTTATTCAAAGCTGTATATTTTTTCTTTTTTATAAGATGAAGAAGGCTGTAATTTTGGAAAAGCTTGTCGTACTTTTCATTTTGTCTGAATGGCAGCTTTACTTATTCACCTTCATTTAAGTGAAATATCATTACTTCTCCCGCCATTAAAAAATAGCAGTAGACAACATTTCTCCTTCAGAATACTATTTATATCATTACATCACTATAAATTTCAACGGCTTCAGAAAGGTTGATTCAGGACTGATTTTTGATTTGCTTAACGTCTGGCTGCTCGCTGTTCTGTTATGTATTTTCAGAACGAGAGCACCTGTTCGTGCAGTCTTAGTTTTACAAAATATTGTCTAAATATGCCAATAGGGGTTATTTGCCCATAAAACATTTGGTGACTGGACGGGTTTATGCTATCTGGACCATTCGTTGTTCATTGCTGTTATAATTTTTTCATACGTCTTTTTTTTAAATGAGTCGGAAGTTTGTGTTTTATGTGTTTTGTTATTCTAACAGACGTTTAATAAGAATCAACCAGAAAGATTGGCTCGGCAGAGATATGAACCTGAGAGTAAGCAATATTAGTCAACTACTACGTTCTAAAAGATAAAAGGTGTTTCATTCCAGGTTTATAAGAATAAAGATATTTTGGGAATATACGATAAAGAGACAATAAAACCGTTAGAAAGATACATATAACAAAATTATATCTAGTAGTCATTATATAGTTCTCAATACAAGACAAAAATAACTAAAAGATATCTAAATTCGAGATACAGTCATCAGTACAAGACACGATTCAATAAAGGATATCTAGAAGACAATATAAAGTCGTCAGTAAAGGACATAAATGACTTAAAGATATCCAGAAGTCAAGATACATTCTTTAATATAAGACAGAAATATATTTAAGATATCTAGAAGACAATATACAGTCCTCAATATAACAAACAAATAACTGAAGGATATTTAGAAGTAAACATAAAATCCTCAGTATAGACAAGTTTCTATCCATGATATCTCAGCTCGATTTCATCCAGTGTTTCATATTTACTGTTTGAATAATAGTTGAGGGAATAAATCCAAGCAGTCAAATTCATAAAATATCAATATTTATGTAGGCTCTCCTGGGTACACCATGTAGTATATTCCTTTATTCTTTTAAAATCTACTGTAATCTTTGTAATTGTCTCTGACCTAATTTTGAATATCTGCAAATGTGTATTATAAAAAATGTGTTGTGTGTTTCTCTATACCAGTGGAATCTGGGTTCTTGAAACATAAAGATGAAAGTATATAAAAAGTAATCATTTTGGCTACCAGGCTTAAACTTTTGTACGCAAGACTCATTAGCGACACTCGAATGAAAAATGAAAAATGACATTCAAAGTACGAAGTTGTAAAGAATATAGGCCGGAAATTCCTTCCTAATAGATTGCCAAACACTGCTAAGGTAATCTATTACTAGGGTAGAACATGCCTAGTATTTCTAATAATTCAAGGGTTTTTAAACAGTTGATTTTCAGATATGACAATATAATTGATAAGTCATCAGCCCTCGGGGAGATAAATTCCTACAGCAGTGTATAAATACTCATCAACGATACCAGCTCACTTCAGTTAGTCATGACGCTTTTTAAAATCTAAACAAGCTTAAGGTTAGTCGCAGGTTACAAATTTGACGACTCTATGACCCTTTTAATCTTAGACAAGAATATTACTTCCACCGCATGAACATAGTTGATAATCTAGCTTGTCGCCTTATTCAAAAGAATTCTTCGAGGAATACTTTAATTTATTCTTATTAAAAGTTGAGCCAATTGTGTCCCTTAATGTAACATAACATATATATCTTCATTTCTAGAGGCACTACAATGTGTTCTTCATCCTAGTCGACTTACCTAGCAGAATGTACCTGTTTTATTGCCAATTATTATTTGGTGTGTTTCCCTCGTCCCGAGAATACGAATATTACCACATCGTTTGATTGGATTGGTCATTCAGGTTTTTTTTTATTATCTATATTGGTTTTATTATCAACATCTTATTTGTTAAATTATAAAAGGGTTCCACCGAATGATAGCAAATTACTTAAAAAGTCATGTGAGAAAAGATTTATTAATACCTTATTCATTGTGGTCAGTTATGATAAAAAGAAAACAGTTCATAAGACAAAAACAATATAATCTAAAATCGGTAATTTATTCAAAATGAAAGTTAAAATATATACAAAATTAATAAATGTAAACAAACAACGAAAAACAGCTGATAGTCGTGAATGACACATCACCAGAAAAATCTGAAATGACGTACAATTACAAGAATATGATGTTTATATAAACAAATATACTTTCAACGGGTAAAATATCAGTACAGCAAGGAAACAAAATAGAATGAAATTAGTATGAACACACATAACTATAGTTTACACCCACAATAATCAATATATCAGTACATGTCATTTGGTTTCTCATACCACATCTTCTTATTTTTATATGTTGCTCCAATAGGTTAAAACTAACAATGATTAACATGTTTGACTGGCTATAACAGGATAAGAAAGAAAAAAATAGGATGTATCTCCCTTATGAAGGCTGCTGATTTAAAAAAAAAATTAAAATAAAGATTTATACTTCAATAAATCTTTTAAAAGTATTGAAAAAAGATTAAAATAACACTTTGAACATTTCATGCTTCCGAAATGCTTTTCTGATTTTTTTGTTCATTAGAACCGCAAGTAATACATGGTAAGTATTTCAAATCCGTAGATATATAAGAACCAAGAATATGTACTAGTCTAGTAATTGATGGTACAGACAACGAGTGTCTTTTTATTTACGGCTTTAAGTAGATCTTTCGTGGCTATTAAGAGTCACCCAAACGATCTTATGTGTATTTAATTTATATATGACAACTACAATTACACGGATTATAATTTTTTTTCAATAAGACGCATATAATTTTTATTTAAGTTCATACTAAACTAAATGTGCATCTGATCTGTTGTAGATAACTCATTTTCGAGAATCAAAAGCTTCTTTTTTGGTGGAACAACCTGTCTTTTTCGGAAATCTAACTCTATTTGTTGTGAGATTTGCAACTGCAAGAAAAAATCCCGTTAGTCCGCAAAATAAGGTAAAAATATACTCCAGCCATTCGGAGTCATAGAGCGCGTTAAAAAAACCTATAAACCAGAATACTCCCGATAAAGCGACCATCCGAAGGTACATTTTAGCGTCTTGGTATATATTCAGTTTTCGAATGTTGGCAGCTTCAGTTCGAATTTTACAAACTTGAATAATTACAAAAAACAAACAGGACGAATTTACAAATACTGATACCATAACAGGTCCTGTGAAAAAGATCAGGTTAGCAGGGTATTTATTTGGAAAGCAGGCATATGAACCGTATCCAGCAGAAAGAAAATTAGGTCCAAATACATCAATACAGAAAGATGGAATAACTAAGAATAGAGGCATTATCAATCCTAAGGCTGTTAATCTTCTTTTTCTTTTCCGGGAGCTCTCGTTAGTTTTAAATTTCCTAATTGTCATTTTCGACAACGTTGAAGTAATACATGCAACAGAAATAGTCATAAAAGAAAACACAGAGAGCCACAAATAATGTAGTATAACCCCAATAACATAACACAGTGTTTTTGTTTCTGTAGCCCCAATGCCAACCATAAATAAAATATTTGATAGCATGATTGATACAGATATGTTTTCAATGTTAGAAAACGGAATACTAGTGGTCATACGTAATTTGCGATTGACTATAATCAGCACACATAATGCTATAGATGATACAGAGAAGGAAACGTATGTTATCATGACGGATATTGAATGAGTTTTTAAATTAGAAATAGTTAAACAGCTCATTTGATTGACGTGTAATTCTTCTCCCTCAAACTGAACTTCAATGCTAATCTCGCCACATCTCCAATTGTCGATCTGGTTCAAGCCGAATACTCTGTTATCAGAGGGAAATATTTCGAGTGATTCAGATGGAAAGTAATGGTATCTATATTCATGCTGCTGAGAGATAAAAGACATATTTGTGCCATTATTGGGCATATTATTTGAGTTAAGTATTTCAATCTCTGGATTATAAGTATCGTTTTTTAAAATAACTCTAACTTTTCTTTTCGTTAAGTATTTTCGAATTTCTTCAATTTCATGGCGGAATGCGGATTTTTGTATAATCATTTCCACTCGTACATAAGCAACAAGTCCGTTGTCATCTATCCAGATCTTGATATCCGATGTTTTTATTGTAAAGTTTCCTGCATTGTAGCTAAAGCTTACCATCACAGCGATTTGGTGAAAGCTATCTTCCTCTATCACTTGGTTTGAAAACAAAGAAAATATAAAATCTATACAAATGTTTGTGTATACATCAAACTGACTGCACACACCTTGTTGTTGTATCTGAAAAAAAAGGGATTTACAAATTTAAATTACAAAATTTATATTCTTTAAAACTGACAAGAACTAAAATTGTCCGTTTTCGAACATCAAAATTATAAAGAAAATAAGATGTCAATTCACTCAGTCAAAACTGAGCTTATATGGACTTATGTCCTTTTTCGGTCAGATAGCCTCTACGACTGTTTCGGTACTTATCTGGGCTTGAGCATATTTGGCTTTGAGCGTGGCTGAGGAATGTAAATTAAGAAAAGCATTTCATACGCACAAAATTTATAACATATAGTTTGATTGTTTATTCCACATTTATTTTTGTCTACAAATTTAAACATAACAAGTGTTTTCCATATAACACAAATTGAACTGAATCCTATTTATTAAACCAAGTACATGTAAGCATAATTTGCATTAACATAAATCTCAGATCAAGACAAGTGCATCAGAAATAAGATATTTAGTTTGAAATATTTACAAATAGATCATGCTCAAGTTAACCAGGAATTTAATTTGTCAAAGACAATGATCAGAAGTTGACGCAGATTGCTGCTTGATTCAGTGAATAAATTATGGTACACTTTCAGTTCGATAATAAATAAACTGGAAATCAAAACATAAGTTTTGGCAAAGTGAAACAATCAGAAATATTTGTCTTACCTTTTCCGTCCATTCCTTGCATTGGTTTTCATCATTATAACCTCCTGCTGGATTTCCCAAAGATATAAGTATCGACAAACTGAAAGAATTTTCTTTCCAAAAATTAAAGTCAACTATTTCGTATATACATACTATAGTATAAATATCGCTTGCAATTTTTGAATCTAGGCAGAAATAATTCTTATATAATTTTAACAATTCAGGTACAAAGATAGGATTGCTATGACTTTGACATCGGTTGTTTTTGCTTGTTGATATAAGATTTGTCATACAAAACCGAAGGTTGGTGTTGCGTGGTGGAATAACCTTGTAATCGGCATTGATGAGAAAATATGCCATTCTGTTCTCCCTTTTCAAACTAGACATATATTCATAAACACCTTCAACAGTAGCAAACACAATATCGAATGCTTGAACATCTGTTATATTGTTACATAATGCACAAAACTTATTCTTGAATGTCAGGGTCTTTCCATATGACACAAACAGACCGTTTTCCGTTAAATTATTTTGTAAACATCTTTCTTTCACAGTTCTGTTTTTGTACGAATCAGGACAAGAATCCACTGCAAGGAAACCAGTTTTTGCCTCAATGCCAATGATATAAGTCTGGGGATAGCAATTAAATGAAAGTTGACTATTGCTGTTTCTGATAGTTCCATTATAATTATAACAACAGTCGTTAAACATTTGACAGTCGCTATCACAGTAACAGTACCATTTGGTTTTATTCTGTGCAATAGAACAAGTTCCATACTCATGACACCTACCCCGGCAAGGTTCTTGTGTAGTAATTAGATTCATTGTTGGCTGAGTACTCAAACCATTGAGTATATCCAAAGTCTCATTTCTTTTCAAATTCTTGGTTTTTGGAGAAATCTCTTTTTTAATGTTATTGAATCCTTTCGAAAAACCATCATCAAAGGTCATCACTGATGTCGTAAATAATTCTGGGCGATATCTTTCTTCGTCTTGGGTTTGCTTTGCCGAACCATCAGATATCATCTCCGTCTGTGTTGCAGTATTCTTAGTGACATAAACAGAACCATTATGAGTCATCTCCATATCTGTGGCTGTATTCTTGTTGCTATCTGTTGAACCATCAGGGATCATCTCCGTAATTTTGACCGTATATTTATTGTATTGTAGTGAACCATCAGAGCGCCGTTTTCTCCTTGTAACAGTATTCTGATCGTAATTAACAGAACCATAAGGAATCCTCTCCGTCTCTGTAGCTGTATTATTGTTGCTATTTGTTGAACCATCAGGGATCATCTCCGTATTTTTGACCGTATCATTATTGCAATGTGTTGAACCATCAGAGCTCCGTTTCCTCCTTGTGACAGTATTCTGATAGTAATTAACAGAACCATATTGAATCTTCTCCATATCTGTAGCTGTATTCTTGTTGCTATTTGTTGAACCATCAGGGATCATCTCCGTAATTTTGACCGTATAATTATTGTATTGTGTTGAACCTTCAGAGCTTCGTTTCCTCCTTGTAACAGTATTCTGATGGTAATTAACAGAACCATAAGGAGTCCATTCCGTCTCTGCGACTGTATACTTATTACTATTAGCGGAATTATTACTGATCTCTTTCGTAGTTTTGACAGTATTTTGAATGTAATTTGTTGAAACATCAGAGCTCCTCTTCCTTCTTGTGACTGCATTATGGTTGTAATTTACAGAACTATTAGGGTTTCTCCCTGTGTTTATGGTGTTGGTGACATAATTCCATGATAAGACACCGCATACTAGAAGAAATAATATGGGTAAATATGACTGTCGAGTTGTCTTCATTTTAATGCCTAAACAACTAGTATCAAAGCATCGAACCTTTTATATACCTGGCAGAGTTGAAGATATATTGCTCAATTACAAATTAGAGCTGGTGAGCAATGACCTTAAATATCAATTTCAAACGAAATGCGTACAAAAAAATATTGTTTACTGTTAATCAACAAATTGATATTAAATCGCCTGTTTTTGGTAATTTGATGTGCATTCAAACTGCTGATTTCAAAATATAAATGCATATTGGGAAACATACATTCAATCTTTATTAATTTTCTTTTAAAACTAAAATAGAAAGATAATTAGTCCATAAAAGAACCTATATGTTTCAACTGAAATATCATCATGTTTTAAGGTAGTGTTTTTTTTTGGTGAAGTTATTCAGTAATCCCTGTATATAAAACGACTAAAATTTAATTAAAATTTAATTGTTATCATTCGTCATTCATTTAGTTGACACATAATCTTTTAATGCAAATTCCAAATGTATCGGTACAATTGGTTCGAAGTTATACACAATTACAGAAAACCTTAAATATCGCACATTATCTTTTATTTAACTCCGCTAAATACAATTAATTGTCGAAATATAGCAAATTTTGTTCTTTAAAATTTGAATTGTACTTTTGTGTCTTAAACTAACGAGAATGAAAAGAGATTTGCATATTCGCCACTCGAACAAAAAGCCGATGACACAAAACTCATAACATATCTACAAAAGAGGGACAAAAGATACCAATATTTTCAAACTCATAAAATCGAAAATAAACTGACAACGCCATGGCTAAAAATGAAAAAGACAAACAGACAAACAATAGTACACATGACACAACATAGAAAACTAAAGAATAAACAACACGAACCCTATTAAAAACTATACGGTGATATCAGGTGCTCCGGAAGGGTAAACAGATCCTGCTCCACATGTGGCACCAAATCTGCATTCATTTATAGTAAACATTGAAAAAGATTAAAAAAAGGAATAAAATGGATTTTACTCTTTTAAAATAGAGTCTGTTCTTCCTATTTTCCGAACGGAGAGTCATAGAATTGATGAATATTATTGTGGGATACGGTATTTACGGTTAAATTCGATGCGTTTATAGTTATGAACGCGATAGGTTTGATAAAATTTAGCGAAATACACAACTAAACCAAATGTTCATAAAAGGGATTTACTGCACATCTGAGAAATCATCTTTTAAAAAACATTAAATTGCATACAAATATATTCTATTGGAATTATATGTTATCATTCTAAAATATACATTCAATTTGTTTTGACAGCTTCCGTTAAATATTGCCATTTTTAGAAAAATCGGTTCCCCTTTTCTCAGCTGCTGTCAATGCGTGAAAAAATGTATTAATAGCTAGCGAGGCATATAGTTCATATGATTCAATCCAAATTATCCTGAAAATGATGAATCCCTCTTTAATTGGTTCAATCTGGTTCGCCTTGAAATCGACGTAACATTTTAATCAACATTCTTTAAAAAAAAAATCACCTATATAACGAAAAGAAAACTGGGACAGACTTTAACATGAAAGATAAGGCTTAAATTCTTCTGTTATTTTCCTGCTACTGATTATAAATTAAGAATGTTCACTTGTCATGGTTTTGAAATTTTGTTAGAATTTCGGAACCCTCTTATTCATCCGTTTAACTTGAAGCATCATCATATTAGTTACAAAGTGTGCAATTGTCCGTATACGAGAATTTATCGGGTCAATAAAATTCATATCAGGTTGATATTTTGCCAATCTAGGCACACCTACAGAGAGACACAACTCCAGAATCGTGTCTGTATATTTGTATTTTTTTTTAAATTTTCAACAAGCTTAAGAAAGTGAACAAAATTGTAAAAACATGGGTGTATAGCGCACACTCGGTAGAACAAAATAATTTCCCCTAAAAACTATATATTTAAATAGCATTTTTATATCAATCAATATCTAAAAATTCCACATTTCCAATACTAAATCAACAACCCGCAAACATATTACCTTCAATTAGGATACAGCGAAGCAATCCACAGCTTTGTAGAAAGCTCAAACTTGGATTTCTCTTAATTTTCAAAATGCATATCATTGATGCGTTTTGCTTTAATCTGTGTCACAAAAGCGTTTACCAGAACGTAATATGTGTTTGCACATAACGTAATTGATGTTTGCACATAACGAAATAGATGTTTGGACATAATGTAATAAACATTTGCACTTAACGTAATAGGTGTTTGCACATAATTTAAGAGGTATTTGCACATACCGTAATAGGTGTTTGCACATAATGAAATAGCTTTTATACATATAGTCTCGATGCACCAGAGTTATCGTTCTTACAGCCAACAATAACGTCTGGTGGCAATTGTTGAGATGTATGTTATATTCATGAGCCTCGGATACGATTTTTAGATTTTTTTCCTAATACACGATTGGATGGTATTTACATGATGGACAATAAACTCCTCCCTTACTTCAATAACAACAACGTGGTCGAAGAGCACGTGTATCGTGCTGTTTTATTCTAAAGAGAAAAGTTTTATCTTTTATTCATGTTATTTATTCATTTAGGAATGATTTGTGTTAAAATCGAGATGAACAAAACATTTTCATTGAATGTGTAAAACTTCTGTATCTTAAATAAGGATTCTATAAGTATTTCCATATAAATCCTTGGTTAAAAAATAATACATATTGTTTTTGGTATAAAAGAAGCATTATAAATCTCAAAACCATTTATTTTAAAAAGCAAGTTTTAATTTCAGCCTATTGGTGGCACCACTCTCTTTTTTTTAATGCAGAAAAAATATAGGGGGCTGATTATATAGGGAAAAAGTAAAATCACAAAAATACTGAACTCAGAGAAAAATCAATTTGAAAAGTCCATAATCACATGGCAAAATCAAAAAACAAAACGCATCAAAAACGAATGGACAAGAACTGTCATATTCCTGACTTGGTACAGGCATTTTCAAATGTAGAAAATGGTGGATTAAACCTGGTTCTATAGCGCTAACCCTCTCACTTTAATAACAGTCTCATCAAATTCCGCTACATTTACATGATGCGTTAAATAAACAGTCACAATTAATAAAATAGTCAAAATATGGGTACATCAGTCATCATCGTATAACAACTTAACAGGACACAAAAACATCTACTATCTACGAACACATGGATTGATTTGAGTGTCTGACGTCAGAAAATTATATACGTCACATAAATTTGTCGTTCAATGTGCATACAAACAATTTTAAAATCTATATAGACAATGTACGTATACAGGGTTAAAAAATCAAAAGTATGTAAGAATAAATTACAGAAATAGACCGAGATTCAAACTAGTCCAAAAGTTATACATAGAATTTATGAGAATCCAAAACTTTTAAAAGAAACAATTTAACAGGACACAAAAACATCTACTGTCTAAGAACACATGGATTGATTTGAGTGTCTGACGTCAGAAAAATTATATACGTCACATAAATTTGTCGTTCAATGTGAATACAAACAATTTTAAAATTTTCATAGGCAATGTACGCATACAGGGTTAAAAAATCAAAAGTATTGAAGAATAAATTACAGAAATAGACCGAGATTCAAACTAGTCCAAAAGTTATACATAGAATTTATGAGAATCCAAAAATTGTTTATTCCACTACGCCATAGATTGATTTTGACGTTTGTGGTTCCACAACAGACCGCATCGGCACCTCTGAGACAGTCAGTGAAAATTTCTAGATACGCCACTCACGGCCACTTCATATATATTGACATACACGCTTTGTGTATTATATCAACAAAATCAGGGTTTTAATGGGGTCACGGTGGGGTGGTACACAAATCACTGATTTGTCAGTATCAATACAATAGCGAATATTGTGTTTATTTTGACAACAACTGATTGTGCTTTTACTCCCCCTTCACAATACTTAATATAATAATTTTGAATCCTGATTGATTTGTTGTTATCATTGCAATCTCTGCCATTGCTTCTGAGTTAGAACAGTCACATGTTGCATGATAAGACTATTTCAACAACGATTGAATTTTTTTAATATAATTGAGAAACAAACTGATTTCAAGTTATTCATTGAATTTTGGTTTTTCGACCACCTGCATGACCTAATCATTTCAGATACCAAGAGTTATGAGCAATAACATGGAAAACTCTGGCCCTAGTCATAATTTAAAGTGGAATGCAAATCCTGATTATTACAAAATGCACCCGAAACCATTTTCATGGTAAATAAATGCATATTACTTTTGAATTTGAGATTACTTAATCAGTGCATTCACTGAAATTATTTTTTCATTCAAGCATATTTCATTTTGAACTGGAAACATATCTAAAATATTTTTATGTTTCCATAAGAAAAAACATGAACATGTTATAAGATATTTATTCAATAATTATTGGCACCCAAAACCTGTTTAAAAGAAGAATGTTATAATTTAAAGCATCATATATAAGATCCGAAAATATGTACTAGTAATTAACGGTAGAGACAAAAAGTGTCTTTTTTATGACATCTTTCGAGGCTTTGAAAGTCAACTTAACGATCGTAGGCGTATTATAATTGGAAATAATATTTATTGGGCAACTGCAATTACCTGGATTTTTTTTTAATTAAAGAACAATCACAAAAACATATAATTTCTTTTTTATTTAGTACCTTAACAAATGCTCATCTTATCTTTCACAGATAACTTATTTTTCATAAGCAGTCGTTTCTCTTGTGGAGGAATAAGTTGTCTTCTTGTTCTATTTAAATCGATTTGTTGTCAGATTTGCAACTGCAAGAAAGAAACCTGTTAGACCACAAAGTAAGGTAAAAATATATTCCAGCCATTCGGAGTCATAGAGGGCGTTGAAAATACCTATAAACCAGAAAACTCCAGATAAAGCGACCATCCGAAGGTACATTTTAGCGTCTTGGTATATGTTCAGTTTTCGAATGTTGGCAGCTTCAGTTCGAATTTTGCAAACTTGAATAATCACAGAAATCAAACAGGACGAATTTACAAATACTGTTACCATAACAGGTCCTGTGAAAAACATCAGGTTAGCAGGATAATTATTTGGAAAGCAGGCATATGAACCGTATCCAGCAGAAAGAAAACTAGGCCCAAATACATCAATACAGATAGATGGAATAACGAAAAATAAGGGAGTTGTCAATCCTAAGGCTGTTAATCTTCTTTTTCTTTTCCGGGAGCTCTCATTAGTTTTAAGTTTCCTAATTGTAATTTTCGACAACGTTGAGGTAATACATGCGACTGAAATAGTCATAAAGGAAAACACAGAAAGCCACAAATAATGTAGTATAACCCCAATTACATAACACAGTGTTTTTGTTTCTGTAGCCCCAATACCAACCATAAATAAAACATTTGATAGCATGATTGATACAGATATATTTTCAATGTTAGAAATCGGAATACTAGTGGTCAAACGTAATTTGCGATTGACTATAATCAGCACACATAACGCAATTGCTGATACAGAGAAGGAAACGTATGTTATCATGACAGATATTGTATGAGTTTTTAAATTAGAAATAGCTAAACAGCTCATTTTATTGACGTATAATTCTACTCCCTTAAACTGAACTTCAATGTTAACCTCGCTACATCTCCAATTATCGATCTGGTTCAAGCCGAATACTCTGTTATCAGAGGGAAATATTTCGAGTGATTGAGATGGAAAGTAATGGTATCTATATTCATGCTGCTGAGGGATAAAAGACATATTTGTGCCATTATAGGGCATATAATTTGAGTTAAGTATTTCAATCTCTGGATTATAAGTATCGTTTTTTAAAATAACTCTAACTTTTCTTTTCGTTAAGTATTTTCGAATTTCTTCAATTTCATGGCGGAATGCGGATTTTTGTATAATCATTTCCACTCGTACAGTAGCAACAAGTCCGTTGTCATCTATCCAGATCTTGATATCCGATGTTCTTATTGTAAAGTTTCCTGCATTGTAGCTAAAGCTTACCATCACAGCGATTTGTTGAAAGCTTTCTTCCTCTATCACTTGGTTTGAAAACAAAAAAAATATAAAATCTATACAAATGTTTGTGTATACATCAAACTGACTGCACACACCTTGTTGTTGTATCTGAAAAAAAGGATTTACAAGACAGTAAGATTTCAATTCACTCAGTCAAAAATGAGCTTATATCAAGCCTTATGAGCTTATAAGCCCCTGTACCAAGTCAGAAAAATGGCCATTGTTGCATTATAGTTCGTTTATGTGTGTGTTACATTTCGGTGTTGTGTCTCAGTTCTCTTATATTTGATACGTTTCCCTCAGTTTTAGTTTGTAACCCGGATTTGTTTTTTCTCTATCGATTTATGAATTTTGAACAGCGGTAAACTACTGTTGCCTTTATTTATATGGAATTATGCGAATGTCCTTTTCGGCCATTAGCCTCTACGACTGTTTCGGTACTTATCAATCATGGCTTGAGCATATATGGCTTTGAGCGTAGCTGAGGAATGTAAATTAAGAAAAGCATTTTACAGCACGACATTTATGACATGAAGTTTGATTCAACATCATTTTATGTCTACGTATTTAAACGTAACAAGTGTTTTCCTTATACCACGAATTGAACTGAATCCTATTTTTTAAACAGAGTACATGTACGCATTATTTGTATTAACATAAATCTCAGATCAAGACACGTGCATCAGAAATATAATATTTAGTTTGAAATATTTACAAATATATCGTGACCAAGTTAACCGGGAATTTGATTTGTCGAAGGCAATAATAAGAAGTTGACGCAGATTGCTGCTTGATGCAGTGAATAAGATATGGTACACCTTCAGTCCGATAAAAAATAAACTGGAAAGTGGAACAATCAGAAATATTTGTCTTACCTCTTCTGTCCATTCCCTGCATTGGTTTCCATCACTATAACCTCCTGCTGGGTTTCCCAGAGATATAAGTACCGACAAACTGAAGGAATCTTCGGTCTTAATTATGTCAAATTTATCGTATATACATAATATAGTATACATATCGCTTGCAATATTTGAGTCTAGGCAGAAATAATTCTTATACAATTTTAACAATTCAGGTACAAAGATAGGATTGCTGTGACTTTGACATAGGTTGTTGTTGCTGGTTGATATAAGATTTGGCAGACAAAACCGAAGGTTGGTGTTGCGAGGTGGAATAACCTTGTAATCGGCATTGATGAGAAGATATGCCATTCTGTTCTCCCTTTTCAAACTAGGCATATATTCATAAACACTTTCAACAGTAGCAAACACAATATCGAATTCTTGAACATCTGTAAAATTGTTACATAATGCACAAAACTTATTTTTGAATGTCAGGTTCTTTCCATGTGACACGAACAGACCGTTTGCCATTACATTATTTTGTAAACATCTTTCTTTCACAGTTCTGTTTTTGTATGAATCAGGACAAGAATTCACGGCAAGGAAACCAGTTGTACCTTCAATGCCAATGATGTAAGTCTTGGGATAACAATCAAATGATAGTTGACTATTGCTGTCTCTGATAGTTCCATTATAATCACTACAACAGTCGTTAAACATCTGACAGTCACTATCACAGTAGCAGTACCATTTGGTTTTATTCTGTGCGACGGAACAAGTTCCAAATTCATGACATGGATCACGGCTAGGTTCTTGAAAGGTATTTAGATCCATTGCTGACTGAGTGCTTAAACCAATGAGTAAATCCAAAGTCTCATTTCTTTCCAGATTCTTGATTCTTGAAGGGATCTTTCTTTTAATGTTCGTGAATTTTTTCGAAAAATCACCATTGAAGGTCGTCACTGATGCCGTAAATAATTCTGGGCCATATCTTTTTTCGTATTGAGTTTGCTTTGCTAAACCATGAGATAACATCTCCGTCTGTGCTGCAGTAATCTGAGTGAAATTTAAAGAACCATTAGGAATTCTCTCCATATCAGTGGTTGTATTCTTGTTGCTATTTGTTGAACCATCAGGGATCATCTCTGTATATGTGACAGTACCATTATTGTAATGTGTCGAACCGTCAGTGCTCCGTTTCCTCCTTCTAACAGTATTCTGATAGTAATTAACAGAACCATAAGGACTCCACTCCATCTCTGCGACTGTATTCTTAATACTATTTGCGGAATTATTACTGATCTCTTCCGTAGTTTTGACAGTATTATGAATGTAATTTGTTGAAACGTTAGAGCCCCTCTTCCTTTTTGTGACTAAGTTCTGGTTGTTATTTACAGAACTATCAGGGATACTACCTGTGGTCATGGTGTTGGTGACATAATTCAATGATGAGACACCGCATACTATAAGAAATAATATGGGTAAATATGACTGTCGAGTTGTCTTCATTTTAATGCCCAAACAACTAGTAACAAAGCATCGAACCTTTTATATACCTGACATAGTTGAAGATATATTGCTGAATAAAAATTAATAGCTTGTGAGTAGTGACCTAAAATATCAGTTTCAAACGAAATTTGTACAAAATAAAACGTGTATACTGTTGATCAACAAATTGATATTAAATCATAAATATTTACTGCCTGTTTTGTTAATTTGATGTGCATTCAAACTTCTCATTTAAAAATAAAAGAAAAGCATATTGGTAAAGATAAATCTTTATTAATTTTCTTTTAAAACTAAATTAGAAAGATAATTAGTCTGTCAAAGAACTTATATGTTTCAACTGAAATATCATCATGTTTTAAGGTAGCTTTTTATTATGCAGTTATTCTACATTTAGTCAATCTTTATACCAAATTTCATGCTTGTATCACGATTTGCACAATTATGTCCATAATATCTCCGACTACATCCCTGTATAGAAAACGCCTAAAATTTAATCCAAATTTAATTGTAATCATTCGTTATTTATTTAGTAACATAGAATCTTTAAATGCAAATTTCCAATGTATCGGTACAATTGGTTTGAAGTTATATATAATTACGGAAAACCTTTATTATCCCGGGGCCCATATCATCTTTTATTTAAATATGCTAAATATAATCAATTGTCGAAAAGTAGCAGTTTTTGTTCTTCAAAATTTGAATCTGTACTTTTGTGTCTTAAACTAAGGAAAATGAAAAGATATTACATATTCGCCACTCGAACAAAAAGCCGATGACACAAATGTCATTAAATAATTAGAAAACGCACATGTCTATATAATAATTTCTGTAAATATAGAAAATGCAATTTCCCCTAGGAACTCAATTTGTTATTGAAATTGTGCAACTTTTACTATGAAGTTTCGTAAAATATTATATCCTAGAAAGAAAAGTTAATGTGCACTACTATGTTATTCAAATGTTGAAACAGAAGTCTGTGCGGAATATTTTCAACATTTATATGCCCATAATTTGTTAGAGTTTAAACTCTGTACTAACACTATCTCATGTATGGCATACTTTAGAACTCATTTACACCGCAACTATATGTTTTTGACCCCTAAAAATAGAGATCATATCTGGGAACCATTAAGTAAACAAAAAAAATATCTATGAATACTATATAGTTCACAAAAAGAGAAGTGGTTTGTGGAACAGCTGTATTTTCTAAGTGTAAAAGAGGGACGAAAGATACCAAAGGGACAGTCAAACTCATAAATCTAAAACAAACTGACAACGCCATGGCTAAAAATGAAAAAGACAAACAGAAAAACTATAGTACACATGACACAACATAGAAAACTAAAGAATAAACAACACGAACCCCACCTATTACAGTGCTACAATAATAATGTTTAATCTTAATTTATTTGTAGTAACAATCCAGTAATATATAAAATGACATGAGATGATACGAAATGGAATAAAAATATATGAGGTGAGACGAATTGAGATGACACAGTATGATATGCAATGATTACCTTGACAGGAAGATGAAAAATAAAGCTGAAAAATCGTAAAAATGATAAGCAAGAAAAGAAAAAAAATGCGAATCAGGAGGTGCTTACCGCAACAATATATGAAACAAATAAGTGAAACACATGTGAAAGTTGACAAAACATTTGAAAAATATACAAAGTTTACAAAAATGTAGGTTCCAAACATTAAGAATATTCTATAAATAATTTGTGACGTGTCATCTGTAATTTGGACAAAAATATCGGGTCGTACAAGGTACATTAGGAAAAGCGATTTTGTCGCTCCAAATTTCTCTTTTGTGTTACATTTTCTAGTACAAGGGATAAGCCACTACTGGTAGACTGCTTGTTGGTATTATCATTTCAATAGTTAGTACGTTGGAACTGACAAAATGTCCTCCGATAAATTTGGCTATTCATTGCTCTAATACATATTGTTTCGCAGTTCTCCTCTTATATTTGATGCGTTTTCCTCAGTTTTAGTTTGTAACCTGGATTTGTTTTTCCTCAATCGATTTATGAATTTGGAACAGGTGTATACTACTGTTGCCTTTGTAAATTATAATCCTGGTACCTTTGATAACAAACTATATATAGCACGCATACATTGAAATAATGGACATCCTTGGTTTTCTTATGTTTATGTTTGAGAGTCTACATAAAGAATAGCGCTTCGGTTGCAACAATTAATTTAGTGTTATTTCTAATTTATATTCAATTCATTCATAGCAATGAATATATTACAAATTAGTATGACGTAAAGATATATAACTAGATCTTGTTATTTCAAAGTTGAGGCATAAAATATAGTTATGAGAATTGATCGCTGATCGTGTGCACATTTTTTAGTAGTATTCCTGTTTAAGTAATCAATGACCAAGACTCTTGTATGGCACATTTAAACTTTTTCAATAGCAGTTTTGACCTACATTTTGTCATGAAAAGCGATATATTAAGATTTGAAGGGTTAGAAACAAACACAAGTAACTGCAAGGTAACTTTACAAAATGACATTTCTCAATGAATCAGGAACACTAATTGTCTTAAAACGAAAGTGAAAATTGTACCAAAGCAGGAATATGACAGTTGGTATCCTTTCTTTGAATGTGTTTGAGCTTTTCATTTTCGAATTTGCTTAGGAATATCAATTTTCCTTCGAAATTCGGTATTTTAATCTTTCTATACCCGAAAATCTTCTAATTTGTTAATCAACATGATTGTTATGAAATGCACCAGACGCCAGACGCTCGTTTCGTCTACATAAGACTCAATGGTGACGCTCAGATCAAAATAGTTACAAAGCCAAACAAGTACAAAGTTAAAGAGCATTGAAGAAGGACCGAAAATTCCAAAAAGTTGTGCCAAATACGGCTTAGGTAATTTATTACTGGGATAAGAAAATCCTTAGTTTTTCGAAAACTTTAAAATTTTGTCAACAGGAAAGTTATTAAAATGACCATATAATTGATATTCATGTCTAAACCGAAGTGCTGACTACTGGGCTGATGATACCCTCGGGGACGAAAAGTTAAAGTCTTTTATCAAATGTCAAAAACAACTGCTCAAACGCAACAAACGAATGGAAAATAACTGTCATATTCCTGACTTGTTATTCGTAGATGTATAATTGTTCTTTTTTATAAGATGAAGAAGGCTGTAGTTTTGTGAAAGCTTGACGTCGTACTTTTCATTTTGTCTGAATGGCAGCATTACTTATTCACATTCATTTCAGTGAAAGTATCATCATTGTTCCCGCCATTAAAGATACGTATTATTCCAACTTTTTCATAGCGGTAGACAATATTTCTCTTTCAGAATACTAATTTTATCATAACATCACTATAAATTTCAACGGCTTCAGAAAGGTTGATTCAGGACTGATTTTTTGTTTGCTAAACGTCTGCTGGCAGTTCTGTATTTTCAGAACGAAAGAACCTGTTCGTGCAGTCTTAGTTTTACAGAATATTGTTTAAATATGCCAAAGGGGGTTATTTGTCCATAAAACATGTTAAGTCCAACACCATTTGGTGACTGAACGGGTTTATTGACCATTCGTTGTTCATTGCTGTTATAACTTTTTCATACGTCTTTTTTTTAAAATGAGTCGGAAGTTTGTTTTTTATGTGTTTTGTTATTATAACAGACGTTTAATAACAAATAATCAGAAAGATTCGCTCTGCAGAGAGATTAACCTGGGAGTAAGTAATATTAGTCAACTACTACGTACTAAAAGATATAGGTGTTTCATTCCAGTTTCATAAGAATAATGATATTTTGGGAATATACGATAAAGGGACAATAATACCGGTATAAAGACACATATAACAAAATGATATCTAATAGTCATTATATAGTTCCCAATACAAGACACAAATAACTAAAGGATATCTAAATTCAAGATACAGTCATCAGTATAAGACACGATTAAATAAAGTATATCTAGAAGATAATATAAAGTCCTCAGTAAAAGACACGAATAAATAAAGGATATCTGGAAGTCAACGTACAGTCCTCAGTATAAGACACAAATTAAAAAAGATATCTAGAAGATAATAAACAGTCCTCAAAATAACAAACAAATAACTGACGGATATTTAGAAATCAAGATACAATCCTTAGTATAGACAAGTTTCTATACCATGATATCTCAGCTCGATTTCGTCCAGTGTTTCATATTTACTGTTTAAAAAATAGTTGAGGGAATAAATTCAATTCATAAAATATATTAATCTAGTAGACATTTATATGATCGAACCTTTTAAGGTTCTTTAATATTTATGTAGGCTCTCCTGGGTACACCATGCAGTACATCCCTTTATTCCTAAAATCTACTGTAATCTCTGTAATTGCCTGTGTCCTAATTTTGAATATCTGCAAATGTGTATTATAAAAAATGTGTTGTGTGTTTCTCTATACCAGTGTAATCTCGGTTCTTGAAACATAAAGATGATAGTATATAAAAAATAATCATTTTGGCTACCAGGCTTAAACTTTAGTACGCAAGACTCATTAACGACACTCGAATAAAAAAATGTAAAATGCCATTTTAAGTACGAAGTTGTCAAATACTGCTAAGGTAATGTATTCCTAGGGTAGAACATGCCTAGTATTTCAAAAAAATTCAAAGGTTTTTAAAAGTTAATTTTCAGATATGACAATATAATTTATAAGTCATCAGCCCTCGGGGAGATAAATTCCTACAGCAGTGTAAAAATACTCATCAACGATACCAGCTGACTTCAGTGAGTGACGCTTGTTAAAATCTAAACAAGCTTAAGGTTAGTCGCAGGTTCCAAATATTTGACGACTCAATGGCCCTTTTAATATCAGAAAAGAATATGAATTCTACTTTGTAAAGAATCACTCCGATTCAAATAAAAAATTCTCTGAAACTGACATTATCAAGATGCTTGATTTCTTGACTGACAACATATTTGTTACGTTTGGATGACGTGTTTTTCAACTGCTGTCGGAATTTCAACGGAAACCAATTGTGCACTTCTTCTTGCCGACGTTTTTCTTTATTATTATGAGGCTGACTTCAGACAAGAACTTCTAAGAAGAAAGATAAGAAATTAGCAGTATCCTTTTACTATACGTTCCGCTATAAAGACTATGTTCTCTCACTAAATAATACAAAATTTGGTGACTATGTTGAACGAATCTATTCAATCGAACTAGAGATAAAAGATACTACAGAAACAGTTAAGTCTGCCTCATATCTTGACTTATTTCTAGAAATTGACAATGAGGGTCGGTTGAATACAAAACTTTACGACAAAAGAAAGATGATTTCAGCTTCCCAATTGTGAACTTTCCATTTATATTTAGCAACATTCCAACAGCGCTTGTATATGGAGTATATATCTCCCAATTGATAGTATATTCCTGGGCTTGTATTTCATGTCAGGATTTCCTTGATACAGGTTTTCTGCTAACAAGGATGCTATTAAACCAAGAGTTCCAAATGGTGAAGTTGAAATCATCCCTTCGTAAATTTTACAGACGCCCTCACGACCGCGAGTTGGTTGACCGTAATGGACTAACCGTTTCACAGATGATAATAAAATGTTCAACGAAAAAGAAATAATCTATGCGCATATATGCAGACCTCGACAAAACCACGAAATTAAATATCCACGAACATACAAGTTTGCATTTATTCACGAAAGTTGATACCCAGGAAAATAAATGAATCCACAATATGTTCATTATGTCGAAATACAATACCTTTCCCTTTTGACGAATGTGACCCAACCAAATTATACTATTTATCGGATGTGTAATAATATAAGCAGCACGACAGGTGCCACAGGTGGAGCAGGATCTGCTTTCCCTTCCCGAGAACCTGCGATAACCCCTGTTCCTGGTGGGGTTAGTGTTGCTTAGTCTTTAGTTTTCTATGTTGTGTCTTCTGTACTATTGTTTGTCTTTTTATTTTAAGCCATGGCGTTGTCAATTTATTTTCAGTCTATGAGTTTGACTATCCCTCCGGTATCTTTTGTTCCTCTTTTAATTCAACCACATACAAATAGTTGAAAATTTAGCTAGTCAGCTTATTTGAAAAAATTTCTCCCAGGAATACTTAATTTATTCGTATTGCTTGTTGAGCCAATTGTGTCCCTTAATGTAACATAACATAAAATATCTTCATTTCTATAGGCACTACAATGTGTTGGCACTTCATCCCAGTCGACTTATCTAGCAGAATGTACATGTTGTATTGCCGATTATTAACTGATATGGTTTCCTCGTCCTTGAGTATACCTAGCAGGATGTACCTGTTGTATTACCGATTATTAACTGGTGTGTTTCTCTCGTCCTGAGTATACGAATATTACCACATCGTTTGATGGGATTGGTCTTTAAGGTTTATTTTATTTATCTATAATCTATTATCAACATCTTATTATTTAAATTATAAAAGGGTTTCATCATTTGATAGCAAACTACTAACAAAAATGTCGTTTGAGAAAAGATTTTAAAATACCTATTCGTTGTGGTCGGTTATGATAAAAAGAAAACAGTTCATAAACAAAAAACAATAACATCTAAAATCGGTAATTTATTCAAAATGAAAGATAAAATATATACAAAACTAATCAGTGTAGGCAAACAACGAAAAACAGCTGGTAACCTTGAATGACACGACATCACAAAATCTGAAATGACGTACAGTTACAAGCATATAGTACTTGTTTATAATAAACAGACATCGTTTACACCCATAATAATCAATATACCAGTACATGATATAAAACAACATTTAAAGAAAATATGTTTTACATTTGTCATTTCGGGGCCTTTTATAGCTGACTATGCAATATGGTTTGCTCATTTTCATTTTTGAAGGTCGTACGGTGAAATATAGTTATTAATATCAGTGTCATTTGGTCTCGTGTAGAGAGTTGTCTCATTGGCAATCATACCACATCTTCTTATTTTTATATGTTTCTCCGATAGGTTAGAACTAACGACGATGGACATGTTTGACTGACTGTTAAGGGTAAGAAAGAAGAATTTGAGATGTATCTCCCTTGTGAAATATTTACTTTTAATTGACGGTTCAGACAACAAGTGTCTTCTTATTTACGGCGTTAAGTAGATCTTTCGTGGCTATTAAGACTCACCCAAATGATCTTATGTGTATTCAATTTGTATATGACAACTGCAATTACACGGATTATCTTTTTCCATTAGACGCATATAATTTCTATTTAAGTTCATACTTAACTAAATTTGCATCTGATCTATTGTAGATAACTCATTTTTGAGAATCAAAAGTTTCTTTTTTTGAGGAACAATCTGTCTTCGTCGTAAATCTAACTCTATTTGTTGTGAGATTTGCAACTGCAACAAAAAATCCCGTTAGTCCACAAAATAATGTAAACATATACTCCAGCCATTCGGAGTCATAAAGTGCATTAAAAATACCTACAAACCAGAAAACTCCAGATAAAGCGACCATCCGAAGGTACATTTTAGCATCTTGGTATATGTCCAGTTTTCGAATGATGGCAGCTTCAGTTCGAATTTTACAAACTTGGATAATTACAAAAGTCAAACAGGATGTATTTACAAATACTGATACCATAACAGGTCCTGTGAAAAAGATTAGGTTAGTAGGATAATTATTTGGAAAGCAGGCATATGAACCGTATCCAGCAGAAAGAAAACTAGGCCCAAATACATCAATAAAGATGGATGGAATGACTAAAAATAGAGGCGTTATCAATCCTAAGACTGTAAATCTTCTTTTTCTTTTCCGGGAGCTCTCATTAGTTTTTAATCTTATTATTGTCATTTTTGACAACGATGAAGTAATACATGCGACAGAAATAGTCATGAAAGAAAACACAGAAAGCCACAAATAATGAAGTATAACCCCAATAACATAACACAGAGTTTTCTTTCCAGAAGCCCCAATCCCAACCATAAATAAAATGTTTGATAGCATTATTGATACAGATATGTTTTCAATGTTAGAAATCGGAATACTAGTGATGAGATTTAACTGTCGGTTGACTATAATTAGTACACATAACGCAATAGCAGATACAGAGAAGGAGACGTATGTTATAATGACAGATATGTAATTCCCAGATATTTTAGGAGTTTTTAAACTGAAAATTGTTAAACAACTCATTTGGTTAACGTGTAATTTTACTCCCACATACTGAACTTCAATATATACCTCGCCACATCTCCAATTATCGATCTGGGTACTGCCGATTATTCCGTTATCAGAGGGAAATGTCTCTTGTGTATCTGATTTAATGTAATGGTATCTATATATTTGAAGCTGAGAAATTGAAGAGGTATATGTGCCATTACCTGTAATGTAATTTGTGTTAAGTACTTCAATCGTATGATTATAAGTATCGTTTTTTAAAATGACTCTTACTCTTCTTTCACTCAAGTATTTTCGAATATTTTCAATTTCATGGCGGAAGGCGGATTTTTGTATAATCATTTTTACTCGTACAGTAGCAATTTTTTCATCTATCCATATCTTGAATTCCGATGTTCGTATTGTAAAGTTCTTTGTATTGTAGCTGCAGCTTACCATTACTGCAATTTGGTGAAAGATTTCTTTTTGTATCACTTTGTTCGAAATCAAAGTAAATATCAAATCTATATTAATGTTTGTGTATACATCAAACTGACTGCAAATACCCTGTTGTTGTATCTGAAAAAAAAAGAAATTGCAAATTTAAATAACAAAATTAATATTCCTTAAAACTGACAATGTTCAGACGTATGATCGATACATTACCGTCATTTATCGAGATATATCTGAATTATGATTTAGTCAAAAATTATTTGCAGAATATATGTGCAAGACAATAAAATAAAGAAAAATGAAAACGAATAGGAATTTGATTTTTATATGGCCAGAGTTCGTTTGTTCAATCCACAAGTTGGTCAATCCAAAGACTTAAAAAATAACATCGAATGCGTTTCTTTGCAGCACGCGGCAATTGGAAGTAAGAATGAAACTGTTATTATGAATTAACTGTTAACGAATCTTTTGAATTTTAAAAAAAACTAAGGCTTTTCTTCTTCAAAAATAGATTATCTCAGCTGAATTGGCAAAACTTTCAGGAATTTTAAGTCCCTTTGAAAATGTTATCATATAAATATTTGCGTCGTACGCGCTATCTCGCTCAAATTTTGTTTTGTATTTTTATCAAATTTATATCTAAGTTCATGTAAATGTAAGTTATCTGGTTAGTGAATTATTAGACCGTTACACCAACATTTTGTTATAACCATTACGCATATCAAAGGAGTGTACATGACAATGTCTTGGAATCCGAAGTTTTCTTTGCAAATTCAATAAACAATTATCATAGTAATTTCCATTGGACAGATTAAATATGTGCGAGGGACATTGGAATTGTATATATATTCTAGACTATCTTTGAAGAGCAATTTTATATATTTTTTATATCATTACCTACAGTTTACTACATACTAGTATATATACCATCATACTGTGTTTAATACATATAAATAAACGAGGTATTCGAGTAGGGTATAATGTTTACATCAATGAGACCGCAAACGACGATGAAAACAACCAAGACATTTGATTGTAAACTATGTTTCTCAGAAGTAGACTGGAGTCCATATAAAATTTCAAAATATAACTCATTTACGTTTATAAAACTGGTGAACATACTAATCAGATAAACGCATCATAGATAACAGGCGTACACTTTTTATTGAGTACGAAGATAGAGAGCATTTAGTACCAAAAATTCAGAAAGGTTCTGACAAATACAGGAAAAGTAATCTACTACTGGGATAGACAATCCTTAGTAATTAGTTAAATTCTGAGCTGGTGATACCCTCGGGAAGGTACCCAATACGCAACATTTATTCTTACCTATCAGGTGTTTTTTTTATTTCACACGGATTGACGTTTATAACATGTATAAAGCCATGTACTTATAAGCATTTTCTTGTATTTCATCGAGGTTGATGATTCATATGAAGAGGACCTCACGGAAGATAATTTTAGTTATTAACTTTGTAACCATCTGAAAAATATAGTGTTGCCAATGATTTGGATTTGATTATATGCCATTTTGTTGTAGTTTTAAACAAATAGTGTTTCATAAAACCCCATCTCTGCAAAAAGAGGAAGACACCAAATTTTGAGAGATGGACAACTCAAGATTTCGAAAAGACATGCAAGTCCACAAAACACTACATGGAAACTTAAGACTGGAAGTAATTAATGTTTAAACTTACATATCGATTCTGCAAGATTAAAATGTATGCTGAATTTAGATTTAGAACTAAGCAACAATATTACTAACGTCAGGCGTCAATGTACATTAGATGAGTAAAAATGAGAACAAAACGCCAATATAAAATTTTACAACAATACAAATGGATCAAAAATATTGTTTTTTAAGTAAAATATTTTATTTGTGTAGATAATCATTAGAAGTTGACGTAGATTGAAAGATTGCTGTTAGATTCAGTGGAAAGAAAATCCATGCATCTTCAGGATGCGAAGAAATCAACTATAAATCAAACCAGTAGTTTCGGCAAAATGGAACACTCGAAATTAAGGAAGGAAGCTTTGGTAGTTACTTGGAAATGGTTATTTATCTGCTACGAGTAAAAATTTTGACCTTGCAACATAGACACTACTGACCCCTGGGAGAGTTTTGCTCTTTCCTTGTATGATTCACCTGATTTCACGTCACCATTTTGACATGAAGCAGGTAGTAAAATCGCAGCCATTTTAACATCCCGTACAGTAAATCGGACGCTCATCTACAACACAGACTTTACCACCGGATAGGAAGAGTCCACAGATGACTGTATCTCTAAAACCCAGTTGTACATTTATGGCATATAAAAGAGGGGCGAAAGATACCAGAGGAACAGACAAACTCATAAATCGAAAATAAACAACGCCATGGCTAAAAATGAAATATACTTCCCAAATCTGCGGTGCAGAGATCATATCCGTTCTGTTCAATACTTTGTAACACTACACTAAATATTAAGTGCAGTATTGCGGAGTATGTATGGTACGAATATGAACTCTGCCCCGGAGATTGATAATTCCCTTGGTTTTACAATTTTCTTACCTCTACTGTCCATTCTCTGCATTGGTTTTCAACAGTATTACCTTCTGTTGGGATTCCTAAAGAAATAAGTATCGACATACTAAACGCTTGTTCGGTAAAGGTGTTCATATCAAATACTTCGTTTATGCATTTGATCGAATACATATCGTTTGCAATATTTGACTCTAGGCAGAAATAATTCCTATACAATTTTAACAATTGACGTACAAAAATTGGATTGCTGTGACTTTGACATAGATTGTTGTTGCTGGTTGATATCAGATTTGTCAGACAAAACCGAAGGTTAGTGTTGCGCGGTGGAATAACCTTGAAATTCGCATTATTAAGAAAAAATGTCATTTTGTTCTCCTTCTTCATATCAAGTATATATTCATAATCGCCTTCAATAGCAGCAAACACAATATCGAACTCTTGAACATCCGTTACATTATTACATAATGCGCAGAACTTATTCTTGAATGTCAGGGTCTTTCCATTTGACACGAACAGACCGTTTTCTTCAAAATTATTTTGTAAACATCTTTCTTTCACAGTTATGTTTTTGTACGAATCAGGACAAGAATCCACTGCAAGAAAACCAGTTTGACCTGGAGAGTTAACGATGTAAATCTGGCGATAACAGCCAAATGATAGTTGACTATTGCTGTTTCTGATAGTTCCATTATAATCATTACAACAGTCGTTAAACATTTGACAGTCTTTATCACAGTAGCAGAACCATTTTGTCTTATTCTGTGTGACAGAACAAGTTCCAATTTCATGACATGGATCACGGCTAAGTTCTTGAACAGTATTTAGGTGCATTGTTGACTGAGTGCTTATTACATTGAGTAAATCCAAAGTCCCTTTTCTTTTGAGATTCGTGATTTCTGTAGAGAAATTTGTATCACTTTCAGTCAATCCTTTCGAAAGGCCATCATTAACGGTCGTCAATGGTAACGTAATTACTTCATGTCGATATCTTTTGTCGTCTTTAGTGTAAATTGTAGAACCATCAGAGATCCCTTCCGTCTTTGTTACTGTATTGTGGTTGTAATTAAAAGAACCATCAGAGATCCCTTCCATCTTTGTTACTGTATTATGATTGTAATTAAAAGAACCATCAGAGATCCCTTCCATCTTTGTAACTGTATTATGATTGTAATTAAAAGAACCATCAGAGATCCCTTCCATCTTTGTTACTGTATTCTGATTGTAATTTGCGGAACCGTCAGGGATCCTCTCTGTCTTTGTGACAGTATTCTGATTGTAATGCGTTGAACCAGCAGAGCTCCTTTTCGTCCTTGTGAAAGTATCCTGATTGTAATTTATAGAACCATAAGGAGTCCTCTCCATCTCTGCGGATGTATTTTTATCACTATTTGGGAAACCATTTGGGGTCTTTTCCGTAGTTTTGACAGTAGTGTGAATGGAATTGGCTGAACCATCAAATCTCCTCTTCCTTCTTGTGACTGAATTCTGGTTGTAATTTACAGAATTATCAGGAGTACTCCCTGTGTTCGTGATATAATTCCATGATAAGACACCGCATACTAGAAGAAATAATATGGGTAAATAAAGGCAACAGTAGTATACCGCTGTTCAAAACTCATAAATCCATGGACAAAAAACAAAATCGGGGTAACAAACCAAAACCGAGCGAAACGCATTAAATATAAGAGGAGAACAACGACACAACACCGAAACGCAACACACACACAGAAACAGACCAATCATCAGACAAAACACCACGAGAATAACAAATGTAACATGAAAACCAAATACATGAATTTGGGATAGACAAGTACCGTGCCACGTCTTATCTCAATATCTCAAAAATAAGAGAAAACACAAACGACTCAACGTTAAAATGCAACACAAAGAGAAACGAACAATATTATAACAATGACCATCTTCCTGACTTGGTACAGGACACTTTTAAAGGGGAATAAAAATGTGACTGCCCAATTGTCTTCATTTTAATGCCCAGACAACTAGTAACAAAGCATCGGACCCTTTATATACCAGATCGACAGAGTTGAAGATATATTGCTCAATAACAATTTATAGATGGACAGAAATATTGGTTTCAAACGAAATTTGTACAAATAAAATGTGAACACTGTTAATCACCAAATTGATATTAAAGAATAAATATTTACTGCCTGTTGTAATAATTCGATGTTCAATAAATATAAACTGCTAATTTAATGACGAAATGTTAATTGGTAACATTTCATCTTATCTAATTTTCTTTCCAAACTAAATTACAAAGATAATTAGTCCAACAAAGAACCTATATGTTTCAGCTGAAATATCATGATGTTCTGGAGTCGTTTTTTTATTATGCAGTTAAGACAACAATTAAATATAACCATTCGTGTATATAACACCACTAAAATTTAATTAAAATTTAATTGTTATCATTCGTTATCGATTATAGTTACATAACATTTCAACATGTTTGATGTATTGGTACAATGGGTTTGAAGATATATCGAAATATAGAAAAAAAAGTTGCATATGTTGATAAATCAGGAAAGGGAATGTCGTAGTACATAATTCTTGAGAAAATCTTTTGAAAATCATTAATGAAACATGTAAATTGGATTTTCATACAAATGGTATAAATATCACACAACATCTTAAGTTTTACTCCACAAAAGACAATATCTTGTCGAGAATACCATATGTTAAGGCTTATCTGTACTTTATAGGAAAAAAACATATGCATCTTCGCCACTGGAACAGAAAGCCGATAACACAAAAGTCATAAAACATCTACAAATTACACATGTGTCTGTATAATATGCCAAGATTTAAAATGCTCCCAGTTATAATAACCTTCTTTCTAGTAGTGGTACCTATACATGTAGGTATAAAACCATAAATTCGGACAGAACATACAAGAAAGTAGTTTAAAAACAAAATAGCTGTACCGTCGTCAATAGGTGATATATTTGGGTATTTATGGTATCAAATGATAACTTGGAGACATGGGATCAATTTAGAGCCGTTTCTGAAAGTTTCTTTTGATTAATAATGAAGTATACATAATTTCAATAGGAGGGCAAATTTGCCCTGTTGTTCAGATCAGAAGTACCTTTTTTGTAATAATTATTGGGACAATGTATACATTTACCATCAACTCGATCAATCGAAGTCAAAATAATTTCGAAAGGAAGAAGTGTCTATGCCTCAGCCACTGACAGGTAAACTGTGTTTACACACATTTAAAAGATTAGCGGTATATTGTTTTGGCTTCAGAAAGAAACTCATCGTCAATGAAGTATTGTGTTATGTACCACAATTTCTAATGTAACACCTGGACGTGTTAATGAAATCTGGACATTAATCGAAAAGGAAGCATTATTATAAAATACAGTTGATATACTAGTACCCACAGGACATCTAGAAGTCAAAGTACAGTCCTCAGAATAAGACACACATAAATATAAATATGAGAGTTATAAAAATCAAAATACATTCGTCAGTGATCATGAACAAAACACAATACTTCATTGACGATGAAGTTTGGTTGAAAACAAATCTTGACGACAAAAGAGATGATTTTAGCTTCCAAATTGTGCTTACAGAGTATATACATCTTCCAATTGATACGATTTTCCTTGGCCAATATTTCCTCACATAACTTCCGTCATAGAGGGTTGCAAATGGTGAAGTCGAAATCATCCTTTCGTAAATTTTACAAATACCATCACGAGTTTGGTAACCGGTATGAAATATCCGTTTCACAGGTGATAGCGGACATATTCCTTATTTCATTTTCACGAATGTGACCTTCTGAATTAGACTTATCTTTAGGTTTTTACTAACATTAGCAATACTAAGGGTGTCACTATTGTGGAGCAGGATATGATTACCCTTCCGAAGCACCTGAGATCACCCCTAATTTTTAGATTGGTTCGTGTTGCTTAGTCCTTTTTTTCTGTGTTGTGTTTTGTGTACTATTGTTTTTTCTGTTTGTTTTCTTTCTTTTTAAGCAATGGCTTTGTCAGTTTATTTCCAAGTGGTGAGTTTAAATGTCCCTCTGGTATAGGACACACATTATTAAAGGGAAGCTAGAAGTCATACACATTCCACAGTATGTAACACACATTACGTAAGGGTTTCTAGAAATCAGCATTCGAAAACATGAAATGTAAACTCGAGTTCATCCAGTGTTTTATATTTACAGTTTAAGTAATAGTTGTTGGGAATAAATCCAGGAAATCAAATTCAAAAATTATTTGTATGTTGTTAAAATCTAATTATGTTCTTTTTCACGGGTTCAACCGAACATAAAGCATTTCTTTTCTATACAAGGCTTAATAACACAAAACACAAATATACTATGGGATGTAGGTTTGCAGCATCTAGTCTTTTAATTATACATTCGGAACATAATAACATGTGGGAAAAAAAATTTAGAATGGCAGGTGTTACGCCAAAAAACGGTCATTATCACATTCTCTTCACTAGAAGTATGATCAACAGCCTGAACAATCTACAAAATATAATTACAAAAATTAGAAACAATTCGCAACTACATTTAAATGAATGAAAAGAGAAATTGATTAAATACTGTAACTTTGGACAGTATACATGTGCATCTTTTGAATTGTACAATTCTATAAGAATAACCTTAATATACGTGTGAAAGACAGTACCTATAGAACAACAAGTGTTTTTTTTTTAAACAAAAACAAAATAAAAGTCAAACAGACCTTAACAGCAATTGAATTAAACGTGTAGACTGATTGAATGAGGGCCCTCATGGGGTTTTTGATTATGTGATTACTTGGCCGTTTTTTTAATGATTATTTGATTATTAAGCCAAATATTTCATGATTATCTGATTACCTAGGACTGTATTTTTAGTTTATGATTTTTTGATTACTAAAGATAAGCAAATATTTAATGATTATGTGATTATATTGGCAAAAAAATGGTGATTATGTGATTACTAGGACCCCCCATGAGGGGCCTCTTGAATGCAAACCGTCGAATGATTTAATTCCCGCTTAGGTATGCACGGGTGAATCCACCCGTGCAAATTACTACGCATAACGGTATTCGTTAAGCCTTATAACGAAAAGAAATTTATATAATCGAAACAATGTGTGTAAATTTATAAGGTTTGGTTAATATTCATTTAGGCTCCCTTGTGTAAACTTTGGACTTCAGCATGTGTAGTGCTAACATCTATTGTAATCTCTGTAATTGCATCTGTTTTACTTTTTTTTACCACCGTAATGCTAACATCTGCGAAATTCGGCTCAGGAAATCAACTCTATACAATATGCTTAATATTCCAAACGATTTTTAAAAAGTTTGTAAACAGTTATTTTTCGAATATGACAATATAGTTGATAATTCCTCTCAACACAAAAGTGCTGACTACTGAGCCGGAACAAACATACTCGTCAAGAAAGACTCCCTTCGCAGCTGCTATCGACCCAGTATACATGTATTTACAAATATACTCATCATAGATACATCACGAGTTGATCGAGCGTTATAGAACATCCGTTATACAGATGATATCGGACATGTTCCTTATGTCGTAACTACGATCCTGTTCCCTTTTCATGAAAGTGAATTTACAAATTAGACTATTTACCGGCTTTTTAATAACATGGGCAACACGACAGGTGCCACATGGGGAGCAGCCCCTGAAATCAACCCCAGTTTTTAGTTGGGCTCGTGTTGTTGTTGTACCCATATTTGTGACATTCTGTTCACGCATCGTTGTCAATATAATTGAATGTGACGCGGCTGTTGTATAAGTGAGAGGTTTAGCGCTTTAAAACTAGGTTCAATCCACCATTTTCTACATTTGAAGATGTCTGTACCAAGTCAGGAATATGACAGTTGTTGTACATTCGTTTGATGTGTTTGTCATTTGATTTTGCCATTTGATTAGGGACTTTCCGATTGAATTTTCATCGGAGTTCAGTATTTGTGTGCTTTTACTTTTTTTTTTGCACCAGGCGTCAGAGTGACAATTGTTCAAATCTATACAAAGGTAGTCGCAGGGCCCACATTTTGATGACTCAATGGATATTGTTTCCACAACAAAAGCACAGATTGTAGCCATTCCTATTTGGAATACTTTATTTTTATTACAAGTTAGGCCAATTGTTTTCCTTACTGTTAACAACAAAATGTATGCCTCTTTGTAACATATCTGTATTTCTTGAAGCACTACAATTGTTTGGCCCTTTATCATAGTCGGCTAACCTAGCAGAATTTGCCTGTTGTATTGCTGATTATTAAACGTTGTGTTTCCAGCGTCCTGAGTATACGAATAATACCACATCGTTTGATTGGGTTGGTTATTCAGGTATGTTTTGTAATCTTTAATGGTTTGATTATAAACATCTTAGTCGTTCAATCGTGCAGCATTTAGACGTAAGAACTAAAACATACATTGACAGCGCTGCGTTCGAATTAGGTGTCCAGGTAGTTAAAATATCTCCATGTAAACTGAAGAATTTCCTGTGAACTACTACTTTAGATTTGAACTTGATTTGAATGTAACATTTGCTAGTGAACCATCGTCATTGTTGTCCAATACTAAAAAATAGTGCATCTTCTAAGTATCTAAGTATTGTGCAAATGATTTTTTGCAAAGCGTGATACATTTCTTATCAATTGTTCTTATGAAGTTTCTTCCAGAGGTTTATACCAGCAATGTCTCAACGAGTTTAAAAACCAGTACCGTAACAATCATCGTTTACGAGAGTCATGTCCCTTTAAAAGTAAATAAGTATATGCATATGTACATCGTACGCGCTATCTCGCTCATATTTCGTTTCTTTTATGGATTTTTTTTATGTTAAAGTTTATATGAGCAATGTCTATGACACGTTCAAAATTAAGAGCGATCAACTGTGTGTATTACTATTTTGTTTTTGGGTATGTAAAGTATGTCCATTATAATACTTTTATATCAACATGTTTTGTCGGATTGTTTGATCATTACGTCTATTAAAGTTTTGAACGAAAAATTTTTTGGAAACCTTATCATAATAATTTACATTGGTCAGATTTAATATGCAGTGTTAATCATTGCTAAAAAAAAGCTTAGATGTATCCTAAACTATCGATGAAACTCACTGTACATATTATCTTTAAATCAAAACGATAGTTTCGGCAAAGTGGAACAGTCAGAATCATTTCTCTTACCTCTTCTGTCCATTCCATGCATTGCTTTTCATCAGTATAACCTTCTGCAATCTCCGGGGCAGAGCTCACATCCGTTCCGTATTAACTTTGTATCACTACACTTAATATGACATTGTATTGCAGTTTACTTAGTATACGGAAAGGAAACGAGCGCTGTACGGAGATTGAACTTTCTGCTTGGTTTCCCAAAGAAATAAGTATCGACATACTAAAGAATGGTTCGGTAAAGAGTGAATCATTGACAAATATGTCGTATATACATATGATCGAATACATATCGTTTGAAATATTTGAGTCTAGGAGAAATATTTTTTATACAATTCAAACGATTCATGTACTAAAATAGGATTACTTTACTTCACAATTCTGGTTTTGTAAGAATTAGAAGATCCCACTGCTAGAAAACCAGTCGTAACATCAATGCCTTCGACGTAAGTCTGGGGGATAACATTCAAATGATAGTTGACTATTGTTGTCCATTTGTTGTCTCTAACAGTTACCTTATAATCACTACAACAGTCGTTAAACATTTCACAGTGGCTATCACAGTAACAGAACCTTATGGTTTTATTATGTGCCAAGGAACAAGTTCCATATTCATGGCATGGATCACGGCGAAGTTCGTACAAGGTTTGTAGATGCTTTGACAGAGTGCTTAAACTACTGAGTAAATTTAAAGTTTCATTTCTTTCCAAATTCTTCATTTCTGATGGGATATGTCTGTTCTTATAAAAATAATCTCTGTCATTGTTGCAGTATTATTGTTTAAATGAACAGACTCATCAGGTATCTCCGTGGTTATATACTTCTTGCTTTTCGTTGAGCCATAAGGGCTGTGTTATTTTAGTTATTTTCGGAAACATAAGTTATTCTCTCCGTAGTTTTGACATAATAACGATCGTTATTTGTTGAACCATCAGAGCTCCTCTTCGTCTTTGTGACAGTTTTCTGATTGTAATTTAAAGAAAAATCCAAAGTCCTTTCTGTGTTGATGACAAATTTCCATTATAAAACACCGAATACTAGAAAAAAATAAGATGATAAAATATGATTGCCCAGTTGTTTTCATTTTTATGCCCAAACAACAAATAATAAAGCATAGAACTCCTTATATACCTGAAAGAGTTAAAGATATATTGCTCATCAACAATTAATAGATGTTGTAGCATTTTTATGTTTTTAAATGCGGATTTAATGCAAAAATGGATATTGAATAAATATATTATCTGTAACTTTCCTTTTATAACTCTCATAAAAAGATAAATTGGCCGTAAAAAAAACTATCAATTTCAGCTAAAATATCATATTATAAATTCATTTATTTTATTATACAGTTGAGAAAACACATAACGCTCTATAATATCGGTTAACTGTCCTTGGAAATAGTGACTGGAAATAATTTGATCACCTGTTGTTTACTTTAGCATTTTATATTAAAAACGATTATGTTGACTATAGCAAAAACTTGGGATAACATATAATGCATTGGAGTAAACTAAGTCACTTAAATCCTGAGTTGATAGAGGTGGCTGGCCAACCTTGTACACATTTTGCCACAAAATACGCGAATGAAGTAATGACAGTAAACCTCCCTCAGACCCGTACATGATAAAATTTAACAAGAGGAACAGTATGTTTCCATAAATGCTACAAAAACATTGAAAATAAACCAATCATGGGTACCAGAATTGAACCCGTGTTTCGTCTAATGTAGTCTCACCAATGACGCTAGAATAAAAAAGGTTAAAAAGTCCAAACAGAGGTTGGGGAGTATTGAGAACCCAAAACTTTTTGCCAAATACAGCTATGGGATCATAATTCTGGAGTAGAAAGAGAAAAAATTACTGACATTGTCAGTAGCATGGAAAGAAAATTGATTGCCAAATTCAACACTGTGGTAACAGACACGGTAAAAAGGATCATTCTAAAAGTCAGGAACGATGTCCGGTTTTTTATGATTCTTCTAAAGAAAACTTTCAAAATTTTGATAAGAAATAGGCAAAAATTGAATCAAATAAGGAATAAAATGATAGAGATCAGAGTTAACAGACTCACAATATTGTTATAAACTATCTAAGTGTTGATCACAGAGAAAAAAAATGTGACCCTGGTTCTGTGTGACCTTGTTAAATAGAGGCCCAAGATACCAGAGGGACATTTAAACTAGTACTTGTCAAAAATGAACTGACAATGCCATGGTTATCAAAGAAAAAAAGAAAAAAAACAAACACTTATACACAAAACACAACATAAAAACAAACAGCACGAACTCTACCAAAAACTGGGGCTAATATGTAGTATGCAGCTTTTCAACGTTGGGTTGTTGCAGGTAATATATTAAAAACATATATAGACAGTGTGATTTAAAGGGGCACTCGCTGTCAAATTCATGTTCACTGATCGAACCCAAATTCTCATATTTGATTTATAACCATGTAAAACATTTATCCAAATTATAAAAAGTCTAAAATAAACAATTTACAGGACATGGACTCGATAATATGTAGCATCGTTTCGTGTGTATTTAGGTCTTCACGACATCTAATTTAAAACTATCGAGTTGACACCCGGTGGTCATATTAGCAATGTAAACATAAATAAAGATATAAATACAAAGTGAACTCGTGCAATTGGATTTTTCTAAGTCTGTTTAATTTCATATTATAGATTAAATTATTTTGTGTGTGGATCGATTCTCAATCAAATGATTTACCTTTGTTTCACTTTCAATGTTGACATTCTTTTCCTTTAAATAACCTAAAACTCACTCTGCATGCATAATTCCTCTCTGTGTTAGGGGTTAAATTGAATTTCACGGATTCAATGAGGTCGAAATATTCACTTGCAAGTGAATACATGTAATTCATCATGAATGTTTCTCAGCTTAATTTGATTCTTTTATCAGTGTATGCGCATGGAAGAATAGTTCCCATATAATTTGAAAAAAAAATGCATTTTATTTGATGATAACTGTCGAAAGAGTGATTTATGGTAGTATTCAAAAAGTGTTATAGCTAAAACCAATTTATGTATTGGCTAGCAAATAAAAAAAATGCAATAGATAACTCAAGATTTTCTTGACAAGTTGTTTTATAGTATCGACATTTTTTGTCTTTCTATCTATACATACTCAATGCCATGAAGACGTGCATTCGTTCTTTTTTTCTCATAAATCTAATGACTGAAGTTTACATAGTATTTGAGAAATTCACGGGGTGAGTTAGTCGAGTAGAACTGCAAAGGTAAATGTAATAGTTTGTGCTTTATTATAATCGGAGAGTACAGTCTGGTAGTTTCTAGTAGCGTTTGTTATCGAAAGATAATAATGATAATGGGATTGATTGGTGTTCAACGTCGAGTGGCATATATTACAGTTATATAAAAGTCTAGAATATGTTACGGGAATATGAATTTAAAGCACCATCACATAATAAAAAAGCACCATCTTATAGTACAAAAGCACCAGCACATAATACAAAAGCACTACAATATAATAAAGAAAAAGCACCACCATATAATAAAAAAACACCATCCCATAATAAAAGAGCACCATTGTATATAATACGATGGCATCATCATATAATAAAGAAGCACCAACCATCATATAATAAAGAAGCACCAACCATCATATAATAAAGAAGCACCAACCATCATATAATGAAATATCCACAGCATACATGTACAGTAGCAAATACCACATAAGTGAGCTACAAAGTATGGCGTTCCAAACATTCAGCAAGGTGCTACATGATGGACCGGCGTTGATGTTTTATCTTAGTTTTCAAATTGGTCCATCCAATATCGTATTACTTGATATTGAAGTTTTGAAGTTAGAAACATGCTAAAATGTATAATTATGAGCAATGTAAATTGTAATTCTGTGTAAATTATTTTAATCAAGCATACTTTTCATCAATTGAGAAAAAAGTGTTAAGAGTTTTAAGTCAGAATGGTGTAAAAGGGTTGTTGCTTATACATATTTCAAATTCAAACCTATGCAGATGGAAGTAAATTTAAGACTTAAGGTGGAAAAGCGAGTTGTCACGGATAGCACATGAAGTCATAGTTGTTGTATTATATACGGAAATGAAATATTATATTAAGAGTGACTCACGTCGGTTGTCAGCCAATCAAAAGTACGGATGATTCTGATGAAAATTACACGTAATGTTAGTATAAGCCAATAAGTATTATATATCATTCAATGCATACTTTCTTTCATCTTTTTTTTATTTCATTTCAGTTTTAAACAGTATAATTTTCCTACAGATTACTGATAAACAGGACATGTGAAATTACAATTTGAAGCATGTTTTTGATTATACAATCGAAATACAATTTGATCTTTAATACATTACCTCCCCTTTGGTTTTTACAAAACCGGATATTACACTGTGGGGTTTTTATAATTATATAAGGATGAATCTATAATACAGTTACTAATCGGGTTACATATTCCTAATTATCAAGGATGTTGTTTGTCAGATATTGAATTTTAATGTTTTAGATACAATATAATTTTATATAGTAAAGTTACATTGAAAATTAACAAAAAGCGAGTAATTTAATACATTGCATGCTTCGTTCTAAACTAATTACTTTGCAATAATTATTACATCGCAAAGATAATCAAGTATTTCAAATTAAATATGAATTTTAATAGGTTCATTTCACTTAAATTTTGCTTTTAATGAATACATAAATGATCTACGTTTTATATGACATTTATTTCTAAAATTATGAAACAGTTGTTGTTATTATGTTACGGAACAAATGTCAAATTAAAACCTTTATTAGATATAATAAAAGTTAACAAAACGGCAGCAACTAATTAATTCTATATTTTTTCTGACTAATCTAGCATCTCCTTTCCAATTTGGACTATAAATTTGACATCAAACATTTTATACACTTGTTTTTTTAAAACAGATATTACGTTTGCAAGGATGCCTATTATTTTGACCTGCATCGCCATAAGCAAGATCGTGTCTGACCAAGTATGACCGTTTCCACTTTGTTCGTCTTTCTATACTAAGTACAAAAGTTACTTAGTTTTTGTCATGTTAAACTTCAACAGTTTTCCCTCGACACAATTATACAGTGGTTGAAAATTAGTAATGCAGTACTGCATTGAAACTTATTGAGAGAAAACACAAATTATCATCCTGACTACGGAGGCCCCTCATGGGGGGGGGGGGGGGGGTCCTAGTAATCACATAATCACCATTTTTTTGCCAATATAATCACATAATCATTAAATATTTGCTTATCTTTAGTAATCAAATAATCATAAACTAAAAATACAGTCCTAGGTAATCAAATAATCATGAAATATTTGGCTTATTAATCAAATAATCATTAAAAAAACGGCCAAGTAATCACATAATCAAAAACCCCATGAGGGCCCTCACTACGAGCAGTAACTGTTTTGTCCCGAGAAAATAGTTATTTCGTAGTGGATTACTTTTAAAAACAATAAATCAAAAATAAAATAAATGCAGAATTAAATGTGGAATAAATGTCCCAACTCAAGCTTTGCAATTTTCCATGTTAAAAAGGGACATAGAACGGAAAATGACGCACTGCAAAAATCCGAATCATGTCTGTGTGTTGTGGTTTTTTAGCATTGAGTTCCATAATATCTGGATGAGGCAACTTAATAAGTTAAAAGTGTGAAAACAAAAACAAAAAGCAATTTTAAAAATTCTATAAAACAGTACATGTGTAAGTGACTCGCTGTCTAAATAAGAACTCTGAGAGTTTTGATACTTAGCACTGTGTATGACTTTCAAAAAATCTAGATTTGACAAACTTTTGTTAGAGTGCGGACACGAAAAAGCGACGGATGGAAGGACAGACTGCTAGTCAAGGGTAACACTACAAGCCATCGATGTCTACGGCCGGAGCATAAAAATCGCACCTAACCTATCTTATAAGATTTTAACAGTGTGGTACATGTACTTATTTGGGGACAAATTATATTAAAATTAAAGAAAAGTATACCACCTCTATATAATATAATATTTTTTTACTTTTTTAACTGGACTAAATAATCGGTCGGGTGCTCCACCATGCAAACGGTGTTTTGGGGATTTGTTATATACGTGTCATTATAGTTACTACTTAACTTTGTTATTATTCAGGGATTGACACTACTTAATTCATTCGACTCGGTGGCGTAGCTTGCTTTCTGTTTGTATCGAGGCAGGGGGTCAGGGCCCCACACCCCCCCCCCCCTGAAGATTTAGCGGTTTTTACAATTTGAACAAGAAAAATCGTTAAAAATAGTTGCTGTTCAATGCTATTTCATCATAATATGCCTTACTATCTATACTCAGTTTCCTGACTTGCTAGTAGTTACAGAAAGCAGGAACATATATATATTGACATACTGTTCCCAGCAGAAAGTCAGCTCAAATGCCTAATGGCTCCCAATATATTTCCAAGCCATAATACACTGTAATATCACGGTGGGTATGGTTGTCCTGCGAGAGAACGTACTGTGCTGGTGATTTGGTCCTGACGGGTGCTGGTGGGTCCTGATTCTGTGCTGGTGGGTTTGTTTACATTGTATCAGAACGGCAATAAAACGACTGTTTTGTTGCTGAATTTTTCTCTGATGCGTCATAAGTACCATGCAAAGTATATTTCAACAATATAAAATTGCAAAAGTCGTGCAAGTTCGTTAAACGGAATTGTCCTGACGATGTGCTGGTGATAAGAAAAACGGTCCTGGTTCTGTGCTCCTATGTCCTGGTTCTGTGCCTTTATATTTTAGTTAAAAGTGGCAAATATTCAAGATCATTGATGCTGTACTGTTATTGACTACTAGTAATTAACTGTTGTCTGCTTTCTTGAAATTGACATTGTTATGAATCTGTTTACTGTTATTACGAGAGAAAAAAAACAAACTATTTTTTATTCTTTTTAAAATTAACTGTGATTTTATTTATTGGCCTGTTAGTGGAACCCTTCTTGCCCCCTTTTAAGATAAGAAAATATGTTTACGATTTTCGGGATTACGATCATTTTGCAAGATCGCCAAAATACGTTGTAATTTATACAATACTTATATAAAGTAGATGATGTTGTATGTTTGTTGTCAATGGACAAATTTCCATAAGAAACCAAAGAAAGTATGTGTTAACAACCATACGTCATTGTACGACCTTCAACAATAACCCATAAAATAAAAATGTAAAAGGTTTTATATAAAAATGGAGAGCAAAAATATAGAAGAAAGGACTTTCTGAGCGTTTGAATCATATGTCTTTAGCAGCTTAAAACACATTTGTTTGTGAAAAATTGAGTGCTGACTATAAGAATGACAATAGTATTGCGGGTTTGTTTGTTTGGGTTTTTTGGGGGGGATGGGGGATAAGTTAGAGCGAGGTTACAGTGAAAGTGTTAAGCTTGGAATAGTTTCCCGTAAGATTTAAAAGTTGTATTTTAAAAGAAAAATGTATCTTACAGCTATTAAGAATCACTTGCTGTATCTGTAAGATTTTTTCAACATATTTTTTTTGTCTGAACGGTTATCAGGTATTTTTTTTCGAAAGTTCGATAGAACACTAAAAAAATCACTATTTTATGAAAGGGCAGACTAGAATATGTCAGAGAATATGTCAGAGAATGAAGACGAGAGAACCTAGAGAACATTAACAAAACTAAGATTTCTTAGCTTTTTCATTTCAAAATTCCAAAATAAATAAATATTTTTGATAAAGAATTACAGGGGAGGAAGTGAACAATGTGTCCTACTTTTCTATATTTAAATATTTTTATGAATAAAAATCAAATGTGCCTTAATTATGATTGAAAATGAGTAAATGGAAAAACAACTAAACTAAAATACACTTTTATTTTAATATTGGTAATATCACTAAGCTTTTAAGTTTTGTGTGTCAAACACACCATCTCTGTAGTAATGACTCCTTATTAAGATATTTCACATCTCCATTTTTTTTCTGCATTTTTTTATATTGTGAATTCTTAGTATTATTATATTAAAATGTAGACTTAATTTATATTTAAAAAAACTGAATCTAAAGCCAGATAAATCAAACATTTTTGTTTCTATCTATCCGTTTTCAGGACTTTAACAATCAACGTAAACACGCCTGGAAAGTAAAATGCGTACTCGGCTGTCTGTAATCGACCATTTTTAGACACCCTCCTAAAAAACAAGCCGGGTGGGGTTCAGAGATGCAAATTAAGTACTTAGATCAATATTTCATATTTTCGTGTATGGTTTATCACCCCCTCCTGTGGCCTGTCAATTACGAAAATGTGCAAACTGCAATAGTATCAAAACAGCACAGACAATGAATAATAGAGATATAATTTTGTACATATACATGTATCAAGGGATAATAGAGATATAATTTTGTACATTTACATGTATCAAGGGGAAACTTCTTGCAAAGCATTATTATTTATAGTTCATTATTGTATTCAGTAGAAAAAGAGAATTTGGTGAAAATAAAATCACTATTTTTGTAGAAAATTCACAGACCTTTGTACAGAGATTTTTGTTATGTTTAGCATGGGATCAACACAAGGGTACATTATCCTTAAAAATCTATTTAAAAGTATTTGAAACTAACGTTTGCTTTGTTAATTGTGCCTTCAATTTCAAAAATTAAAATATCTCGTAACTTCATACTACCAATTGAGTATAAAACAAGTATATAAGTTTAAAAAAGAAATTCTTAAATTAAACACCTAGATTTAACTTTAAAAAGTCATAACAGTTTAAAACAATACAAATCTACACACACAAACAACTGGCTTAATTTTAACTGATTTTCAACCCGAATCGCTATAAGATCATATATAAGCTCAACTGTGTCGAGGGATCGTATGAGGTTCATTTATTGTCTTGGCGTCCGTATTACAATGACCAAATGTTACCAAATGATTTTTCAAGAGTGAATCTAGGAAAAACAATATTCATCAACAAACCAGACCACTCTCTGTTAAAATGTATTCGAGTTTTTAGTTACAGCCGATTCCATTGAGTATGTAGGCAAAGGTTATATCTTTGGTTAGCTTGCTTGTTAGCTAAACCGTGAAGTCATTGTTAGGTAAGGTCTATACCCTCCTTTCGAATTAGCCTGGTCCTACAGACAGAAAGATGTGTCATTTGTCGGACTAGTCTACTCTTAAAGTAGGGTAGTTTACATAACCTAACAATGACTTTTCTGTTCAGCAAGCAAGATAACCAAAGATATTCCCTTTGTCTACACGCTCATTGAAATCGGCTTTAATATTGCAAATGTTCAAGCAATTAGGGCAAAACTTACCGAGTAAAAAAAATCAAAATGTCTATCTACCTTGCACTTTCAGAAAATTCAGATCAGATAACGAAACTGGGTCCAGCAACATTTATAAGCAATTTAAGATTTTGACCCTCACAGTTTCCATTCCCACAAATATTCTCGTTACAACGAATCAAATACCAGTTGCAGCCTTTTGTTTATCTATTAATATATGTATACGGATAAAGTTATGAAAGGTAGCAGGGTCACCAGGGTGAGGAGTCCATGTCATCTGAAATAAATGCTAAGCATAGATCTAGAAAGCGGCAGATAATCATGACATTAAAAAAAACTCTCTTTTTTTCGACTTTTTTCGAACAAATTGACACATAAAATTAATTATATAGTATTTTGGAATTTTTAACTTGTATTCAATTCATTGGTTACACCTTTTACTAGGATAACAGTCCTGTCAAGTATGAGCTGGGTAAAATATTTCAGAAAAGAAGATGGAAATGTGAAAGTTTCCGTGCGTCAGGTGCAACAGCTTACGAACAGCTAACATGTCTCGTCAGGGTGGAAGCTAAAAAGTCCACGAAAATTTGATTTAAAACCTTTATCCGTACCAACAAAGATATTGAGATTTTGTTGAGGATTTAACCATCTACGACAACAATTTTTTTTTTTTTTTAGAATTTACAGCTCTTCTATAAATATATGCAAAGCAAACCATTGATTAAATTGCTTGCTATGATTGTTTGGATGTTTGTAAACGACAGGTAAGTAGTCTATATACTACAATTTGTTTGGAAAATAAACATTAACTTCAATTCCTGTCAGTTTGTATTTGTCCAATCAAATCCCAGTATGTATTGAAACTCCGCCTACCTATTGTTTGAAAACATCCAAGCGAACATAGCAAGCAAGTCAATCAAAGTTTTTTTTTGCATGCTTTTATAGAAGAGCTGTACTATATAATGCAAGGAAGCGTTTACGTCTTTCGTCAAAAAATACTATCAATTTCTTTTTGTCCTATTTAAACTTCCGTACCATTTCCTTCCATTCATGATCATTAAATTGAACTGTAAAAAAATTCTTGGTACCTTCTTAATTCCTTTATGAGTCTTATGTAAACATAATTATGACAATAACTGTTGTGAGAACAAGATTCACTGCACACTTTTAAAGTTCTGCTTCATCAAACATTAAAATGTGAACTTAAGTTTTGAGACTTTTTTAATCTACACGATTGGAATTTTTGTATATGAGAACATGGTTTATCTATTAGTTGAAAATGCGGCTTTGAACTAACTTTCAGTACCTGTAAGCATTCGTTATTCAATAATGTGTGTCTTTGTGTTATTATTTTATGTAATAAATTGTTGTGTTGATACACCACTGTAACAATGAAGGAGGAAATGAGGAGGGTTGGTTGGGTGGAAGTGGGGAGGGGTATGCGGAGCGCTAACAAACATGTCTATGCGGCATTGGCTTTGATCATTGAAATTTGTTGAAGCATCAATGTAAGGGGCATTTAAAATATCTTAATAAAACTATTCTTATTTTAGATACTATATATTGTTATCTGATATTGGACGAAAGATGTTGCCCTTTTATGTAATTATTTAATACAAGTTACGATCATTTCAAAACACATATTAAACAGCCAAATGGATGCACAAGAGCTAAAATAGGAGTCATAGATCCTATTGACAACAATTATCTGCCCAATTTTATTGATTTTGTAACATTTGTTTCAAATATGACCAACTTCTTATCCAAAATCACCAGCACCGTATCAGGACCCACCAGCACAATGACAGGACCCACCAGCACAGTATCAGGACATGAATAAATTGAGAAAATGCTAAATTTTAATAAATTGCAATGTTTTTTCACAAAATAGTTTTGTCGCGTGGATTGCGGTATAGAAAGCGGACTCTATGAGCATTTTAGTTTTATTTTTTCAGTTCGAGATTTTCTGAAAATGAGCATTTCTGTATTACGCTTATTGAAAAAGTTTAGAGGGTCAACTTTTTAATGGTTTACATATGAACCCATAAGAAACAAAATTGAAAAATCTCAACCGTTTTCTTCCATTTTTTATGAGTGAAAACGTCAAAAATCATTATTTTCGTCTTTGTTTACATTTTTTCATTGATCACCAGCACCCGTCAGGACCAAATCACCAGCACAGTACGTTCTCTCGCAGGACAACCATACCCACCGTGAATATAGTTGGCTGTACCTCACACGTCATATCACAAGAAATCATTTATATTTATCAAAGTTGTACATACAAGGGGTACAATCAAAATCACGTGATGGATATACACACACCGGAAGTAACAGTCGAGCAGACCGCTTGAAAGGTAAGTAGTCGTATTTACTTGTTTATATCAATAAAATTTAATAAATAAGGTAGTGCACCGAATGTAGGATACTATCTAGTTTTGAAATACACAATTATCCTTGCTGGAAAGCGTGCAGTTAATGCGAACACTTCGACACAGTTCCAAAATTTCACCGTCGAAGTGTTTGCAATAACTGCACGCTTTCTAGCAAAAACAATTGTGTATTTTAAATCTACATACTATCCGGCATTCGGTGTGCCAACTTATTAATCAAAATTTAATTGATATAAACAAGAAAATGCAACTACTAACCTTTCAAGCGGCGAGTTCGACTGTAACTTCCGGTGTGTGTATATCCATCACGTGATTTTGATTGTACCCCTTGACATATATCGATGCTAGTTTGTTTTGTTAGGTAAGGAACATGTGTTTATGCTATTTATAGAAAGGTCTGTTGGATTGGATATATAAAGTATGCGGGAAGAATTTCATGCACGGGTGGTTTGATAGTAGTTAAAGTCATTCGAGTCATTGCAGTCAAGTGCTCTAGATGCTTTTTCCAAATAAATAATTATGAAAATTATTTATTTACAGGTTGATAGTCCAAGAAGAGTCGCAAATTTTGATGTTGCAGTGCTAGTTATAGAGACAAGACAATTTTCATGATTCTCATTGATAATCAATGATTTACGTGTACTTATTACCTGAATAAAAATGCACTTGACTTTTGCAAGTGGCTACTCCCATGTGAGAGTTTTGTATTATATTGATAAATGTTTTATGTTCGGTTGAGGTTACGAATTAGAACATAAGACCTTGTTCGGTGGATAGAAGAAACCTGTACAAAATGTTCTATACAGGAAAAAAAAACAAACGCAAATATTAAGGTTTATTTGTAATAAGTTTTTGTGATGATCATTTATTTGGTCGTAGGTCACGAATCAACGAATTATAGATAATCACCACAAAATGACCGCGGGATTGAACAAACGAATTTCAGGATAAACTAGGAGAAAAACATATGCTACATGTAAAGTGTAGCACGGCACTTGTTTTAGTAGTGAATTCCTTTGAAGGTCTTGAAATTACATTATTGAATGATTTTTAACTTTTTTTTCATTCACGATGAACATGACAACCGGCGAATAACTAACATTTATTTCAACTTTATTCTGAAGTCTTCATTATAAATGAACAGTATTTGGTTGATTTTTTTTATATATAAACTGACATTATGTATTAACTAACAGACATATTTCTCTGGAATTAGTGATTCCTTTACATATTTTAAATTCCCTGCTTGTGAAAACGTACTATGAATTTGAAATAGCGAGAATAAAACTTAAGAACCACAACATATAAATTATTTTCTGTGCACTATAATATATAAATGCATATTAAGTTTTGTTTAGTACCAAAGTCAATGAACATAGTCGTAGGGGAACATGTCAACGGTTAAAAATGAGGGTTTGAATGCTTAGAATGGGATTATCAAATATTTATTTTTTAATCATTGTCGCCCATAATTTGATTTTCCTTTATTTTATAATTTAGCACCATTTTAAATCCATAGTCTTTTAAATTTAAATTAATTTCAGGGCCGATTTTTCTGTTTTCTTAAAACCTCACCCAGGCCCTCATATACTAGAAATTATTCTGACACAAAATTAACTAATTGACCTAATTCAATGGTAAAGTTTTTTGATCGGGTAACTCGTGAGTTGCATCCTCATCTATTCTACTCACTGTTTTCGCTTGCAATGGGGTAGGACAAAATAAATCTGTTGTCGATTTCCTTTTACTCTGACAAACTTGAATTACAGAAAACTACCGTAAAGGGTATTTCCAAGTAGAGGAGGGAAAATTAATTCAAATGTTCCCATAAGTCTTGAATAATTCGTAAAGGGTATGAATCAATAACCGCGCCAACAAGACATAAATTATATATAACACTAGAACACACCCGTGATATCGCGGGTCCGTGACTGAATTAAAGTATATAACTATGCGCAAGCCTTATCTTAGTATTAGTACTGTCATCTGATAAAGTCATGCCGATTATAAGATATACAATTTTCTCTGCTTTCAAATCTTTCTGTTTGAACCCGTCGAACTGGGACTTATCAATTATTGGTAATATTAAATATTTGGAAAACAAAAGGTCCTGGAATGGAGTATTTTTTAATCAGCAGCATTGTCCTATAATAGTTATAAATAAAGTTGAATTCTTTGATTCGCTGTTTTACGTCATGCACGCTAACAAATTGAAACTTATTTTTAGTCCAGATTCTTAGTATTCGTATTGTTATCTTAGAAAGTCTTACGGATTAAAATACTACAATAGGTAACAATTTGACAATTTAGTAGTGTCAACCCTGTGATTATGACCCGTTTATATAGCATATTAATCCTGAATACACCGTTTGGTGGTGCGCCTGTCAGATGCGGAACGTACAGATAAGGTAATAGGTAACAGGTGATTATACTATTGGTATCGATATAGGACTCGACCCGGAACTTCCTAATTATTGGCAATAGTAATTACGTGGAAAACAAAAGGGCCTGGAGTGGTGTAATTTTTAATCTACACCTTTGTACTATATTAGTTGTATATAAAGTTGAATTCTTTGATTCGTCGTTTTTACGTGATGACGGCTGACAAACTGGACCTCGTAATTTTAGTATTATAGAAGTTGCTACATTATTGTTTAGTAGCCAGTTTGCTGCAATAATCATTTAAAAGAAAATACAGTGAAGGAAAAAATTTTTTTTTTTCTGTAGCCTCAACGTAAGCTACGCCACTTTAAAAAAAAATAATATTGTCACTTCATATATATAATAGACGGTAATTGTTGACAAGATGGCGATGTGTCGAGAACTGATAGTGAATTTCAAAAATCGATTTTGATCTCTTTACATAGAGAATAAAAGTTTGTTTAAATTATGTGTTTTTTTATCCTTAAAGAACAAAATATTATTTTTTTCATTATTTTGCGGAGTTTCCCTTTAAGAAATATATATCAAACTCATTTTTTCCTGTTTTGAATATCTATCCCTCGAGTCTGTCCCTTTATTACCATTTATTTATAATATGACATATTTAGAGCTCAAGTTACCCATTTTATAATAGAGAGAAGATATGAAATTTCACTCTGAAGGGCTTAGATGTAATATAAAAAAGAAGATGTGGTATGATTGCCAATGAGACAACTATCCACAAAAGACCAAAATGACACAGACATTAACAACTATAGGTCACCGTACGGCCTTCAACAATGAGCAAAGCCCATACCGCATAGTCAGCTATAATAGGCCCCGATAAGACAATGTAAAACAATTCCAACGAGAAAACTAACGGCCTTATTTATGTAAAAAAAATGAACGAAAAACAAATATGTAACACATAAACAAACGACAACCACTGAATTACAGGCTCCTGACTTGGGACAGGCACATACATAAATAATGTGGCGGGGTTAAACATGTTAGCGGGATCCCAACCCTCCCCCTAACCTGGGACAGTGGTATAACAGTACAACATAAAAACGAACTATAAAAATCAGTTGAAAAAGGCTTAACTCATCAGATGGACAAAGATACAAGTAGACGTGCCCGTACTTATACATCCCGACACAAAAAGACGCAATGGACAGATCTGAGAGTACTCGCAGTCATCTGACAGCTAGTTCAAAGCCACTAACAACTAATAAAAAATCATGCATCTAAGACTAAACAATCAATCCGTACACATCCAACATCCAATGGATTTAGCGTAAAGACGTCATAAACAGCCAGAGAAAAACATGACCTTGTGCAATGCCAAGTTACAGGTATCGACAGATTGTAGATCCATGAATATATATATGTATATAACATACTAGTAATATTTAGTTAGCTTTTAATTTACTGATAACAAAATCAATATTTATACCAATAAAAACAATATTCAATGGTCTTACTACAGTGTTGAATACGTAACCTTTTAGAATAAGTTTATTTAAAGGAGCGACAAGTTTACATGGATCATTTTTAAATTTCCGGGCACGGTTAACAAACCTTCTGTAAAAATGAGGATGTGCTATCCCGTTGGAAATAAGTTTTCTACAGGTACAACCAAACTTCACAGGGCCGTAACTAGCCCCTTTTAATACTGAGGCAAAATATTTTCGCCGAGCGTATCGAGCCCCCAGAAGCTCTGAGAAAAATAACGCAAAATCGTGAATTCTGAGCGTTCCCGGACTCTTTTTTACATAGAAACGCAAATCATTTTTAGCTATTTTTTCGACAATATTCTGGTCTCAAAGCAAAAACATAGATTCATTGTTATTAAAGACTTTAAAGTTTTAGGGAAATTCAGAACATTAAAAGACCGATATGTAGGATAAAGCTAAAATCTTAATTCTCATAATCATTAATACCGGATCTGTCTGTCTGTTCTTGTTTGTATTGTGCTGACTTGAGATTTTTTATGACTAGATTTAAATATAGTGACAGTCATTAGTGCAGTAATATATATACGTTAAATACTGGTACTGCTCAAGTCGACACTAGGGACCATATTAACCTCGTTTTACGGTATTTATGATTCTTTCGTTATTGAAGACCCTCCAGCAACTATCAAGATGAAGAACAGGAATAAAAACTTTGACCATTGATCATTTGTATTTTTTTCTATACATTGACATTGTGTGCGATCAGCTCCTGTGCACGTGTACTTCATATTCCTTTATTTTCTGTTCAAGGGTCTGAACACGACTTAATGCAAATTTAACCCTTGAATGTAAAAGGTCATATAGCAATACATTGATGTTTTTTTCAACAAATGATTTGATACCGGGAAATTGGTGGTCTTACTTTAATTTAAACCATGTCAGCTATCTACTTTTATCCACAGGCGCTTGGATATATGATACAGTTATTTTTTTTTAAATTTTGTTGTTGATTAAGATATTCAATTTTCTATATTTTTAATACATATATATCACTTCTGTGCATATCTCACCTACAGAAAATACCTAATTTTGCAATCCATACTAAGAAAAATTGGGTATGGTTTTATATACAAGAAAGGCAGTTTCGTATTCTTTGATATCAAGTTCAATTCTCCATGCAGAAACGACCACTTTTTTCTGTGTCCAGTAGCATCGTATATTCTTAAAACATTTTTTCGCAAAATGCCTGGACATAGGTGGACATGCAACATTACACAGTGTGACACGTTTACAATTGAAAATCAACACTTAGACTAGTCATTAAGTAGGACAATAAATAAAGAAAAGACAAACCCGGGACACAGAAATACAAACAATAGACCATCAACTCTGAAAACCAAAAATAAAATAGAAACATGGATTACGAAAAATATGCAGAGGCGACATCAGAGAGTGAAGAGAACTTGCTTCTTGCAAGACACTTTTAGTGAAAACAATTTGATATGAAGCCAATAATATGAAGACAATCTTTTGTTTTAATTTTTTTTTTTTTTTTTTTGGAAATTTAAAACATGAGGCATTTGCCTCATTTGCCTCAATGAAGTTACGGCCCTGCTTCAAAACCAAATCTTTATATCTATGGAAAAAATTAGTAAAGATTTAAGTAATTTATGGTAACGATATCCCTGGTTTAATAATTTAACAGTAAGCTGATTATGGCTTTAACCTAAAGTTAATGATTTACATTTTAGCAAAAATAAAAAAAGTTCTTTGCCTTTAAATATTTTAAATTTCCCGCCTTCATTTCTGAAGTTTATTCACCTGTAAAATTATCGTTCTTTGGATTACCTGATATGTTGACGTCCTAAATATTGAATCGTTTTCTTTATTGTAAGTATAATTTATATACGAACATTTTGCAAACACTAATATAATTTGCACGCGATTATTCCTGTCAATACAATTACGATTACAATTCAAACAGTAATATTTAATCCTTGACTACACATAATTATTGTTAAAACACCGCTTTACATTTTACTACCAGCACATGTATTCTACACAGGTATAAACAGACGCATTCATCATATTTATATAGGCAAACACACATGTTTATAAACATTTATTACTATTAGCTGTTGGACATATTCTTCTATACATTGCATCATACGGATTGCACTGTCAGGTGTCGTGTTTTGTTGTAGGATGGGTGTTGCACTAGTCATGCTAGTGGCGGACACAGATAGGGGTTCCGGGGGTTGGAACCCCCTTTTTTGGACGATCAAATTTATTTGAATGGGGACATATGGTAGGAACCCCCTTTTTCTCCTGGGTTAGGAACCCCCTCTTTAAATAATGGCTGGATTCGCCCCTGGAGTTGGTGCCTAGTGTGTATTTTTGTATATACATCTAAATGATCACAACTGTATTGATCATGTATGGAACGCTATTGGAGACTTCGTTTTTTACTATTTTAGTCAGACACGTAGGGTTTATTTGTTTCTGAAAAAAAAAAAATATTCTTTTAATGTATTAAAGGTATGTTATTTTTGTCGGTGATAAATGCCTGCTTTTTTTTTACTGAGGATATACAAAAGATAATGTTATTGTCTTAAACGAAAGTTGAATTTTATTATATCTAAACATTGATTAAGTTAACTTGGTGTGTACTTAATAACAATTATAATCTCGTCATAGCAATGCAATATGCATGGTTGATATCAAATTATTCTAAAATATTAATTTATTTTATTTACTTTCAGAGGAGAAACTTCGTTTTTCATGGCCGTTATGGAGATTGCTGAAAACAGTGACGTAAACCAGTTCTCTTGTGGTTTGTGTGGTTTGAATTTTAGTCTCAGCTCTCTTTTACGTAAACATGTTAAAACTCATACTGTTGGAAAATATAAATGCAACCTATGTGATAAAGCTTTTCACGCAATCAAAGCTTTAAATGTACACACGAGAATGCACACTGGTGAGAGGCCTTATATATGTGACGTGTGTGGTCAAGGTTTAAATTCAAATGAATCTTTAAAATCTCACAAGAGAATTCATACGGGTGAGAAGCCGTTTAGATGTATAGTATGCGAAAGACGATTTAATCATAGTTCACATTTGTTAAGACACATAAAAATACACACTAATGACAGACCGTACGTGTGTAATGAGTGTGGGAAACGATATATTGAGAGAGCAGATTTAAAACGACACATGATAAAACACACCGAGGACTCAGAGACCAAGGACACCAGTAATGTGGGTGAAAAACCGTATAAGTGTGATGTGTGTGGTAAATGCTTTAGGTATGAAAAAATAATGATAAAGCATATGAAAGCACATGACTTTCTCAAAATAAAAACATCTGATAAAAGTCAAGAAATGCGTAAGAGTAAACCCTCTATTGACATTAAAATTATACTTCACAAATGTAATTTTTGTGATGAAGCATTTAGCCAAAAAGGAAATATGTATGCACACCAGAAAACACACAAGACTGACGATGAAGAATTAAAATGTGATGTGTGTGGTAATGGCTTTCCACAAAATATTGAGTTACAAGCGCACATAGAAATACACACTAGTGAAAAACTTTATAAATGTAATACGTGTGGCAAGGAGTTTATTTCTAATTCGAATTTAAAGGTTCACATGAGAACACATACTGGCGAAAAACCGTTCGAATGCGAAGTCTGTGGAAAAAGGTTTAATCATAGTCCACATTTGTCACGACATATGAAAATACATACTGGTGAAAGACCATACGTGTGTAATAAGTGTGGGAAAGGATTTATTGAGAAATCTGACTTAAAACGTCATGATATGAAAACACATACTGAAAAACTTCAAAGTGTCTCTAGTAACATGCATTCCGAAGAGAATAAGGCTGTTCTAATATCTAAGGAGGAAAACTCTTCTAAATGTGATGAAGCTGGTAATTCACAACTGAAAGAACATGAGAAAACACAAACGCTTATTACAAATGGCGAATCTTTTAAATGTAACAATGAAATCAATAAATTAGACGATTCATGTCCAACTTCAAAGAATCATACGGGAACAGTTAATGGTTACACACACACAACTGATGTTAAGGGTGAAGGACAAAATGAAAAGGAAAAGATACAGGCACACTTGAAAATATATTCTAGCTTAAAACCTTTCAAGTGTAAGGATTGCGGGAAAGAGTTTTGGAAGGAGAACAGTTTGCAGACACATATGATCCAGCATTCAGGAGAGAAACCTTTTAAGTGCAAAGAGTGTGGCAAAGGGTTTATGGGAGAAAAACCATTGAAGTCACACTATTTAGTACATTCAGGAGATAGACCATTTAAGTGCGATGAATGTGGTAAAAGATTCATAACAAAAAGTTCTTTAAAGGCACACTTGATAACGCATTCTAGTGAGAGACCTTTTAAGTGTGTTATATGTAACAAAACATTTAAGAAGTGGGCACACTTACAAAATCATGCAAGAATACATTCGACCGAAGACCAGTTTGAATGCGATGTATGCAACAAACGCTTTGCTGAAATAAAAGGCTTAAAAAGGCACAGAAGAATACATACAGGAGAGAAACACACATGCAATATCTGTGGGAAGGAGTTTACTTTTATTGAAAGCATGAAGGCACATATGAGAACGCATACTGGTGAAAAACCATACATGTGTTCGGAATGCGGGAAGCGATTCGGTCAACGACAACATTTGAATAGGCACATAAAAATCCATACGGGTGAAAAACCTCATATGTGTGATGAGTGTGGTAAACGGTTTATTGATGGAAGAGACATGAGGAGACATTTGGAAACACACACTAGAAAAAATGTTAAGAAGACTTAAGAGTTTGTTAAATGGCTGACGACATTGAAAAAGGCGGGAAACATCTTCTGAATTAACTTCACAATAGGGTCGTATTTACATGATTTAAGCAGATCGATTTTTACTAAAGTTTCATTGACCACATATTCGTTTGTGTATATTTTGATTTTAGAACTTTGTATTTTGGTTAATACTGTCATTAGATTGCTACGTCTTATTCCTTTCATTTTGACTTTTATTCGCAGCGTGATGTCGAATTCAAATATGTGCCCAATCATGCTACTTAAAAAAAGGTCGGAAGATCATACGAAAGTAACAGTTCGAAAAGTTTTGAAATACATATAATTATATATAATTTAAAAAGAGTAATACTGATGAGACGTGCATTATTGTCTCGCCTGCTACTTTTGTCCCAGAAAGCGAGACGTAGAGATAGTGATCCGGTGGCTCATTAATATCATATGGAATATAACAATTCTGGCCCGCTACTTTTAAGTTAAGATTTGTTCCGAACGGACAGATTTTTCTACATGTCCTACGATAAATTAGTACTCCGACTGGATATCTTAACGTTAGTAATTTTATGCATACGCGTTCAAAAATCTTTAGTGAGAAGAACAAAAAAGTTCAGATTTGATACATACCATTATGTACCTTATAATATCTGTTTTGCAGCACTGTAAATGGACTTCTTTCAATCATAATCAACAAGCAATTATATTTCTCTATATTTACAACTCGTATCTCTTAATTTCATGAAAGGGTCATTTGGTTATTGTAATAACAATGTATGGCATAGAAGTTTTAGATGGAGCGACAGAGTTAATAATGTAGGACTGCTAAATTTGGTGGTTCCTCAAAAATTTGTATTCCTGTATTTTTCTCAATATCTCAAAACTCAAATTGCATTTTGTTCTAGAATCGTACAGTAAATGCATGTGGTACTTATACATCTTTGGATTTCAAATGTTTGGCTTTGAGCGTTACTGGTGAAGGTAAATCCAGAAAGGCGCTTCCGACGCAAGAAATTATTGCTCCGCATCACGGTGCGTAACTATTAGTTTCAGTCGAAATACACGCGATCTTGAATAAATTACTTATCACGTATAGATTCTGATTGGTTGCATTAAAATGAGGCTGAAATAAAGCAACAGCTATTGGCTTAAATGAGATAAAGAATAACAGACTTTTCTCGTCCAGGATAAGACATCAATTGCCGGAAAGTTAACTATGTGTATTTCAGTTCTGATCAACTGTCATTAATTCATGTTCGTTTTAGTATGCATACATTTCACAGATAAATTCAATATTGAAATATCAATTATTAATACGTGTTTAATTGCTTTGTAACGCTGCAATTTGCACGCTTTGCTTTGCTAAACAATGTTCCTATACAATGTTTACAAATATCCATTATATGTATTTTATAACTTCTGACAATATAGGCACACCTCCAGAAAGGCACACCTCAAGAGTCGTGTCTAAATGTTATAATTGTTTTAATTTTCAACAAGAATTTATTTTTAAAGCATGGTTGTGTATAACGCACCCTCTAAAAGTACATCCATTTTATATTAATCAATATCTAAACATACCACATTTCCAATACTAATTTAACAACCACATGCACACATATAACCTTAAATTAGTTTAGAGCGAAGCAGTCCATAGCTTTTTAGAAAGCTAAAACTTGTAAAACGTGTTGTTTGAAATTTTCTAATTTCTGAATTTACAGTACAATTGAGAAACAATTTTCCAGTAACACATCTATTGATATACATTGTTATTTTACTGTTGATCTGCCCAACTCAAAGTCTTGGGCGGGGGAGCAAGTTTCACCCATGTCCGCAGTACATAGGTCGTCACGAAGTTTGTTTCCATTTTCTTATTTTAGTTTGCCTCAACCAAATGTTATGAAACATATACACAATGCTTATTGCCACAAAACAGAGATCAAGTTTAAATTTTTGTTGGCGTCACTTTAACTGTTCCAAAGTAATGCCCGTTTTGCTTTACTTGTCTTCGTTTGATACTTTAAAAATGGTTAAAACCGAGAACCAGATTAGTTTAGAACTGTATAGTTTGCCTTAAATGGCCTGGTTAACTGAAGAAATCTCTTAAAGTGAACATTTGATCTTAGGAAAACCTTCTGGAGTCCTTTTTTTCTATCATACATACCACATAATATTTTTCGACTTTCATGTAGATTTTTTTTTTATCATTTCTGTTAATATAAAAAAGAAGATGTGGTATAATTGCCAATGAGACAACTCTTCACAAGAGACCAACATAACACAGATATATAGAGTATCATACGTCCTTCAACAATGAGCAAAGCCCATGCCGCATAGTCAGCTGTAAAAGATCCCGAAATGACGATGTAAAACAATTCAAACAAGAAAACCTAGCGGCCTAATTTATGTACAAAAAGTGAACGAAAAACAAATATGTAACACATAAACAGACGACAACCATTGAATTACAGCCTCCTGTCTTGGGACAGACACATACATAGAGAGTGTGGCGGGGTTAAATATGTTAGCAGGATCCTAACTATGTATCAATTCATTCTCAAGTAAATCTTTATATAGATAAATTAGTAATGATTAAGAATTTGACATATTGTGTAGACACCTATAACTACTAGTATTGTTGAAATCTGTATGTTGCCAGCTAAATGTCATTAGTTGTTTTTGTCGTTTGATTGCTGTTATTGACGTATAACCTACATCTACAGTTTTAGTTCCGTTATGGTGTACTTTCAAATAGGTGTATGAAAAATCATAACTGAATATAGATTTTTTTTCCCTCAATAATATGCTTAGAGAAAGATGAACAAAGGAGAAATGTACCTCAATTTAGAAAGGTAAATAAACAGAAAAAAGGTTTCACTTTCCAATCTTAAACTCTCCCTATTTTTTCCATTTTTTGTTCAATAACTCAAAAATGCTTTTAGCAGTTTTCATAAAACTTTGGTGAATTGTTTATTTTTATTGACGGGAGCTCACTTTAAATTTGTATACGTTTTAGATTACGGAGAAATGTGATTTTATTCATAAAAAAGGGGGGATATTCCAGTTGTCAGACAATGCTTTGAGCAGTTATGAAACTTTTGGAGACGGTTTTATATCTATTAACATAACCTCCCTTTAGTTTTTCATGAATTGTGATATGAAATTGAGAAGTTATTAAACTTTATTCTTTGAAAAAGCGACGGGTGTAACATGCGCTCATGGCGCAGCTGTTAATTTTTATTTATATATATGGAAGTGTTTAACGACCTTGACTGGCTATACAGCCCTCGCACAGTCGGCTCGGTGCCCGAAGACGTTTGGTGAGCTTTAACATATTTTGATGCCGTGGGTCAGGAACAGGTAGTGGAGGTCGCAATATGTAGACCGCCATCTTGGTTTTGGTGAGTTGTTCAGCCTAGGATACAGCCCTCGGACGTTAATCGGCATAACACTCCCCATGATACAATGGTTTTGGAGTGCATGTTAACGCAGGTACGCCAACTACTACGTCTATCTGTACGGCATGGATTGGTTTCTATCATCTTAAGTAGTAAGTCGTTGATATCTAACTGTAAACCCTCATCGAAGATAGCGGGTAAAGGAGAACTGGCCCAGCACGTCCGTTCAGCTGTAATGACTGAGACGTGAATGTGATGAATGAATTTTTATTTTATGGAATTACACCCCTTTTAAAGTCTAGGATCAGCCCCTAAAGGTAAAAGTACATTTGAACTGTGCAGTATATCTGAGGTAATGGATGAATCTAAAATAAAGCTATTAATCGGGTTACATGTTGATATTAAATTTTAATGTTTTAGATACAATATAATTTTATATAGTAAAGTTACATTGAAAATTAACAAAAATGCGAGTAATTTAATACATTGCATGCTTCGTTTCAAAGTAATTTCTTTGCAATAATTTTTACATCGCAAAGAATAATCAAGAATTTCAAATTAAATATGAATTTTAATAGGTTCATTTCACTTAAATTTTGCTTCTAATGAATACATAAATGATCTACGTTTTATATGACATTTATTTCTAAAATTATGAAACAGTTTCTGTTATCATGTTACGGAACAAATGTCAAATTAAAACCTTTATTAGATATACCAAAAGTTGACAAAACGGCAGCAACTAATTAATTCTATATTTTTTCTGACTAATTTAGCATCTCTTTTACAATTTTGACTATAAATTTGACATCAAACATTTTATAGACTTGTTTGTTAAAACAGATATTACGTTTGCAAGGATGCCTATTATTTTGACCTGCATCGCCATAAGCAAGATCGTGCCTGACCAAGTATGACCGTTCCTGGACCCACTCTGTTCGTCTTTCTATACTAAGTACAAAAGTTACTTAGTTTTTGTCATGTTTTCCTTCGACACATTTATACAGTGGTTGAAAATTAGTAATGCAGTACTGCATTAAAACTTATTGAGAGAAAACACAAATTATCATCCTGACTACGAGCAGTAACTGTTTTTGTCCCTAGAAAATAGTTATTTCGTGGTGGATTACTTTTAAGAACAATCAATCAAAAATAAAATAAATGCAGAATTAAATGTGGAATAAATGTCAATTTTCCATGTTAAAAAGGGACATAGAACGGAAAATGACACACTGCAAAAATCCGAATCATGTCTGTGTGTTGTGGTTTTTAGCATTGAACTCCATAATATTTAGATGAGGCAACTTAAGTTAAAAGTGTGAAAACAAAAACCAAAAGTAATTTTAAAAATTCTATAAAACAGTACATGTGTAATTAGTGACTCGCTGTCTAAAAAAGAACTCTGAAAGTTTTGATACTTAGCATTGTGTATGACGTTCACAAAATCTGGATTTGACAAACTTATGTTAGAGTGCGGGCACGAAAAAGCGACGGATGGAAGGGCAGACTGCCAGTCAAGAGTAACACTACAAGCCATCGATGCCTACGGCGGGAGCATACAAATCGCATCTCACCTATCTTATAAGATTTAAACAGTGTGGTACATGTACCTATTTGGGGACAAATTATATTAAAACTATAGAGAAGTATACCATCTCTATATAATATAATATTCTTTTTACTTTTTTAACTGGACTAAATAATCGGTCGGGCGCTCCACCATGCAAACGGTGTTTTGGAGATTTGTTATATACGGGTCATTATAGCACTACTTAACTTTGTTATTATTCAGGGGTTGACACTACTAAATTCATTCGTTTGCGGTTTTACGTGTAGTAAATAAACCAGGACGGGGTCAAATAGAACGTTTTGAAAGCTGAGAAAACTGTGCTCCTCATTCGGCAATCCTCGGTAGAATCCGCTACTCTCCTAGATGAGGGTACGGAATCGGCCGAGTTGAGACGAATGCTGTGCTCCTTTTAACCAGCATATTAACTTTATCAGAGGACAATACGAACACTAAAGATCCAGGGTAAAAATAAGGCATGGTTACTTAATTTCTGTCGCCGTCTGGCGATGTGGTTATAATTAAGGTTCTAGTAGGTACTATTGGTATCGGTATCGGATTCTACCCAAACCTTGTTAATTATTGGTTATTTTTGTGGGTGTATTAGTTATATATATAAAGTACCAATGCTTTGATTTGTAGTTTTTATGTCATACCAGGTAACAAATTGGACCTCGTTATTTGAGTAGTATTGACCGATTGGCTAACAATTTAAATTAGAACGCGTTACTTTAGAAGAAAAGATATATATAAAAAAATATATAATCATTAATATTAAAAAAAACTTGCAAGTTAAAAAAGAGAGGGTCTTTAATTTTCTGTGTCAGATGTTTTTTGTATTTAGTTCTTCGGCGCTATATCATCAAATTATTTTGGAAAATCTTGATACAGAATGTTTTTATTTGTCACCTGCCTGACCAAAATTTAAAAAAATCATCAAATTGTAGGTCAGATTTTTTTTTCGAGCAAAAAACATACCCCCCCCCCCCCTTTTGTGAAGTTAAATGGTCGTTCCCTTATCACATTTAATCTATTCAAATAAAAAAATACAAATCTCTTCCTAATTTTATATCCTTGTAACTATGTTTATTTTAATTGTTTTATATATTTATACTGTATACCATCTGCAGATATATATATGTTCCCGATACATTTTGTACCACGTAAAATGTTAAGTCATTGGCCGATATGGACGTACAGTTTTTTTTTAATAAAAAAAAAAAAAGATTTAAAACTTGTGAAAGGCGGGTTTTTCTTATTTTCCTTTATTCAAATTTTAAATATCCCGCCTTTAACTTTCTGAAGATTATTCACCTGTAAAATTATCGTTCTTGCAAGAAAAGGAGGTCCCGATGTAATATGTTGATCACGGCCGACACTCGGCTAACCGAGAGATTGGTCGGTTAATCTATATTGAGTATGCGGCTATATCGGTGATTGGTCTGTTAATCGGGTTGGCTAAAGTCTGTTAATCAGGTGTTATCGAGAAAATCATAATGATTGAAAGTTCAGCATGTTTCATTGTATAACTTTCTAAATATATTTTCATCATAAAAAGTATTCATGTCTAACAAAACAATTCAATGTACTGAATTCAGTGGTGTAATTATTATTTTTCTAGCTTTGATGTACGATCTATAAAATGAAAAGGCGGGTTACTCATCAATAAATTTATACGCATTTTACACACATAAAATGTACACAAAATGACAAATTGGTTAAATTTACTTGCATTCAATATTTTGAACATCGAAAAAAGAAAGGCATTATGTTTGTTAACCATATTGATATCATTGTGTGGAAAATCTACACGAAAATCTGTATTTTGGTGACATAAGTCAATCTTTATTTAAAACCTGGTCTGTTAATGGGTCGGATGTATAAAACCCGGTCTGTTAATTGGTCTGTTAAGAGTTATGAATGGCAATAAAAGTATAATTTTATTGCTATATGGGGTGTCAGCGGATCAAATGAGTAGGTTGGTGGTATGGTGTGGTCACGTTTCTCCAACATTTGGTAATTAGACTAAAACAACATTAGGGATTATGGGGTCCTCTTAAGGACTGGATCTTGATATCTACCTGTAATTCACCTGTTCTTGACCAAAATATTCTTAAAAAGGTATATATTTTTTAAAGATATATATATATTTTTTAATAGTCTCCCAAAATTGTAAAAGTCCATATAGTCTAACACAGTGATGTAATTTTTCATTTTATATAAAAAAAAAAAGATGTGTATGATAGACAATGAGACAACTCTCTACAAGAGACAAAATGAAACAGAAGTTAACAATTATACATAAAAAAGAAGATGTGGTATGATTGCCAATGAGACAACTATTCACAAGAGACCAAATGACACAGACATTAACAAATATAGATCACCGTACGGCCTTCAACAATGATCAAAGTCATACCGCATAGTCAGCCTTAAAAGGACCCGAGAAAACAAATGTTTAATAATTCAAACGAGAAAACTAACGGCCTAATTTATGTACAATATAATGAACGAAAAACGAATATATTACACAGCAACGACAACCACCGAATTACAGGATCCAACACTCCCCCTTATCTTGAGACTTTATTCAAAATTCTTAGTCAACTTGCATTAATTGTCCAAAGCTCAAGTAACAAATCGAAAATACTATTAGTAGTAGACTAAGTGCACAATATTCACCAAGCCAGTTCCCACAGTTAAACACTATATAGATCACGACGCGACGTGATGTACCCAATTTGTATTAGCTCCGTTTTCGTAGAAAAAGTGGACAGATATACGACTGACTATTTCATCTGCTAAGACAACATACCACGTAAACTGGCTTCGGCTCTAGTGATATACAGACAGAACGACTAGGTAGATATATGGTTCTTCGCAATAGAAGACAATCGCTTTTGGCTGTTTTGCATCGGTTTAGATTTTAACATCAACATGTAACACAAATACAAAAATATATCAAGTAATAGAATACATTACTAAAATGAGGTACAGTCAGTGAACATTTCGATTTTTCGTGTTACTTTTAATAAAAAAAAATATTTTAAAAAAAAATAATTTCGAGATTATTTCTAACAGACTCAAGCTAGCGACCAATTCTATCGACCAATCAAGCTAGCGACCAATTCCATCGACCACTTAAGTTAACACTGAGCATAAACACGTAACAGAACCATTTCGAGATATGTCTGAAAGTCACAAAATGACATTATACTACAACGTTCTACTAATATTTAATACGTGATGTATCGCTATTGAAATTAATTTTGGATTCCAACAAATAAACATGAGAAGCGTGCTTGCTTGCTGGAGTCTAATAATCTAAATCAGTTATTCAGTTTTTGAAGACTTTATATTACATGGTATTATTATACACATTTATTTCAAATCGAGATTTTAGTTTTAACTAGATCTACTGTTTCCAGATTGGATATTTAAAAAAAAACCTTATGGTCCAAATACCTCATATGGTCCGGCCCGTTGATAATAAAACGAGTATAATACTGATATGGTCCAATCATACGCGTACGGTCAGACCATATGAGTATATGCATATGGTCATGACCGCACGCATATGGTCCAAATATTGATATGGTTTGGAACATATTCGTAAGTATTGTAAAACAGAATATAGAAAATCTAAGTACAGCCGTTCAAATGTCAACTTACGGTGAGATAAATAAAATGTTTAAGTGAACAAGGAACTAGAATAATCATGTAAGGGTTTCTATATCCGCGGCATTGTCAAATATCGAGTATTTCCTAAAAACCGTTTAGGTTTGAGGGGAGTGGTTCTCGAAACTGAAAATGAAAATATAATATGATAAGCAAATAAAAAAAAACAGTCGAAAATAATTGATAACTGTAAAGGGAAACAATCTAGTCCTATTACATTTATAAAAATTACTATATCGGCCCGATCAAGAGAACATACAAAGTAGTACATTATATCAAACAAAATAGTTACTATGCATATTTATAAATCTTTGTCAATAAGTATAATATTTAGTTCATTTTGGTATCAAATGAAAGCGTATTCACTTGGGATCACTAAAGACCCGTGTTGAATAATAATCAGAAAAAAATTAATAAAAAACAGGGCAAATTCCCCCCGTTGTACAGTTGGATTAGTACCGGTTTTTTATTCTGGAATTTCTGGGAACCAGAAGACAGCAATTAGGAGTTTGGTTTCGCATTTTGGCCCCTGTGGATTTTTTATATATGAAAGTTGTTGTGCAATAAAATTCATTTTCAGACAGCTGACTATTAATTTAGCCTTCAAAGATGGTTTATAAACACATCAATGTTATTTTTACATGTTTAATGGGCTATTTTCTGTTTGACTTTCCGTATTTTCATAGCTATACCAGCCATAGTTCCAGAAATTAATGTCATATTTCTGGTGCACTTTCCCACCCGGGCATTTTCATGAATAAAAGGGTCTGGGACAAGCTTTCAATCCCACTAGGTGTGGGTAAAAACTTTGCCGTAGGGAACTGTACAGAAAGAGTGAAAAAATAAGCCCATACCCATTACTGTATAGGTACATCATACTTTGGATGGACAGTGACGTCTTCAGGTGCACTTTCCCACCCTGGAATTGATACGAGTTGAAGATATGGATAAAAGCTATCAATCTAACCACCTGCGGTCAAGAACTTTGCCGTAGGGGGATGGCAGTAAAGCCACTGCTGCCACCACCCGTAATGGACATAAGTATTTTCAAATGCCTTGTTATATCATGTATATCTATATATTTACCAACTCTATGTGTGATATTAGGAAAATTGGTAGATCAGGAAGATTTAGCCAACGACTTGTACCCATCTATCTGAATTTTTACGATTTTCATTTGAAAAGTAACACATTAAGCCCTCCGTACATATCGGAGATGGTATTTTCTGGAAAATCCTTTTGATAGCATCAATTTATAGACGAAATAGGCAACAATGGTTATGTATAATGAAAGACCAGGAGGTCTCACTCCAGCGGTCTCTGTTAGATTTTCGCTATGTACTTAAAATATCAAACTAGCACTTTGAGTCCTCCAGAAATATAGAAGAAAAAGTGTATAAAAATTCATTTTTATATCATTTATATCTATATATATCAACTAACTCTACATATAAGTTTAGGAAGATTGAGAGATCCGGAAGATCAAGAATTATTATTTAGCCAATCAAGAATATATTTACGTTTGGCTTTCCATAACTTTTCAAATCATATTTTCTAGTCTTACTAGAGCGACGTTGCTGTTTTTTACTTTTTGTCAAAATATCATCTTTTAAATGAACATCTCAGATTATTTTTTTGTTAATAAAAATATTCATGTCATACATTGTAAAAACGAATATCCGATGTATGTAATGATTTAAATTTGAGGGCGAAGATATACGATAACGTCAGCTTGTCGGCAAAAAGGAGATCCTACATCTCTTAATTTGAATTCTTTTTAACTATTACTATCATGCCGTTTTAAAATTGACTAACGTTTACTCATTTTTTGTGCTTAATCAACCTTTAATTTATTGATGATTCAGTGTAAATCATTTCACTAATGACATACTATCAATGAATTGTTTTTTCGATCTATGTGAATAGAGGCATCAACCTTTTTATTTACTGTGGATTCACTTATATTCTTGGGTACCAATTTTCGTGGATTAAGGAAAACTTATATGTTCGTTGATTTTTAATTTCGTGGTTTTCGCTTAAGATTGCATACAAGCCAATAGGAAATCTGGCATTCGTTGAACATTTAATTTCGTGGTTCACCTTTAACTACGAAGTCCACGAAAATTCGTATCCAACGAATAATAATGAATCCACAGTTCTTTCATTTTAATGGTGTTATAAGACGCAGCCCTTACAGTAAGTGTACACGAAGCTCATAACAACATACCCAATTTCTCATTTTGGTCCATTCTGGGTGGTGGCAGCAGTCGCTTTCCTCCCATCCCCCTACGGCAAAGTTCTTGACCGCAGATGGTTAGATTGAAAGCTATTATCCATATCTTCAACTCGTATCAATCCCTGGGTGGGAAAGTGCACCTGAAGATGTTACTGGCCATCCAAAGTCTGAGGTACCTATACAGTTATGGGTATGGGCTCATTTTTCAGTCTTTCTGTACAGTTCCCTATGGCAAAGTTTTTCTCCACACCTAGTGGGATTGAAAGCTTGTCCCAGACCATTTTATTCATGAAAATGCCCAGGTGGGAAAGTGCACCGGAAGCTGACAACAACATACTCAATTTCTCATTTTGGTCCATTATGGGTGGTGGCAGCAGTCGCTTAACTCCCATCCCCCTACGGCAAAGTTCTTGACCGCAGGTGGTTAGATTGAAAGCTACTATCCATATCTTCAACTCGTATCAATCCCTGGGTGGGAAAGTGCACCTGAAGATTTCACTGGCCATACAAAGTCTGAGGTACCTATACAGTTATGGGTATGGGCTCATTTTTCAGTCTTTCTGTACAGTTCCCTAACGCAAGGTTTTTCCCCACACCTAGTGGGATTGAAAGCTTGTCCCAGACCATTTTATTCATGAAAATGCCCAGGTGAGAAAGTGCACCGGAAGCTGACAACAACATACTCAATTTCTCATTTTGGTCCATTATGGGTGGTGGCAGCAGTCGCTTTACTACCATCCCCCTACGGCAAAGTTCTTGACCGCAGGTGGTTAGATTGAAAGCTATTATCCATATCTTCAACTCGTATCAATCCCTGGGAAGGAAAGTGCACCTGCAGTTTTCACCGGCCATACAAAGTCTGAGGTACCTATACAGTTATGGGTATAGGCTCATTTTTCAGTCTTTCTGTACAGTTCCCTACGGCAAAGTTTTTTCCCACACCTAGTGGGATTGAAAGCTTGTCCCAGACCCTTTTATTCATGAAAATGCCCAGGTGGGAAAGTGCACCGGAAGCTGACAACAACATACTCAATTTCTCATTTTGGTCCATTCTGGGTGGTGGCAGCAGTCGCTTTACTCCCATCCCCCTACGGCAAAGTTCTTGACCGCAGGTGGTTAGATTGAAAGCTATTATCCATATCTTCAACTCGTATCAATCCCTGGGTGTGAAAGTGCACCTGAAGATTTCACTGGCCATCCAAAGTCTGAGGTACCTATACAGTTATGGGTATGGGCTCATTTTTCAGTCTTTCTGTACAGTTCCCTACGGCAAAGTTTTTCCCCACACCTAGTGGGATTAAAAGCTTGTCCCAGACCATTTTATTCATGAAAATGCCCAGGTGAGAAAGTGCACCGGAAGCTGACAACAACATACTCAATTTCTCATTTTGGTCCATTCTGGGTGGTGGCAGCAGTCGCTTTACTCCCATCCCCCTACGGCAAAGTTCTTGACTGCAGGTGGTTAGATTGAAAACTATTATCCATGTCTTCAACTCGTATCAATCCCTGGGTGGGAAAGTGCACCTGAAGATTTCACTGGCCATCCAAAGTCTGAGGTACCTATACAGTTATGGGTATGGGCTCATTTTTCAGTCTTTCTGTACAGTTCCCTACAAAAAGTTTTTCCCCACACTTAGTGGGATTGAAAGTTTGTCCCAGACCATTTTATTCATGAAAATGCCCAGGTGGGAAAGTGCACCGGAAGCTGACAACAACATACTCAATTTCTCATTTTGGTCCATTCTGGGTGGTGGCAGCAGTCGCTTTACTCCCATCCCCCTACGGCAAAGTTCTTGACCGCAGGTGGTTAGATTGAATGCTATTATCCATATCTTTAACTCGTATCAATCCCTGGATGGGAAAGTGCACCTGAAGATTTCACTGGCCATCCAAAGTCTGAGGTACCTATACAGTTATGGGTATGGGCTCATTTTTCAGTCTTTCTGTACAGTTCCCTACGGCAAAGTTTTTCCCCATACCTAGTGGGATTGAAAGCTTGTCCCAGACCATTTTATTCATGAAAATGCCCAGGTGGGAAAGTGCACCGGAAGCTGACAACAACATACTCAATTTCTCATTTTGATCCATTCTGGGTGGTGGCAGCAGTCGCTTTACTCCCATCCCCCTACGGCAAAGTTCTTGACCGCAGGTGGTTAGATTGAAAGCTATTATCCATATCTTCAACTCGTATCAATCCCTGGGAAGGAAAGTGCACCTGCAGTTTTCACCGGCCATACAAAGTCTGAGGTACCTATACAGTTATGGGTATAGGCTCATTTTTCAGTCTTTCTGTACAGTTCCCTACGGCAAAGTTTTTTCCCACACCTAGTGCGATTGAAAGCTTGTCCGAGACCCTTTTATTCATGAAAATGCCCAGGTGGGAAAATGCACCGGAAGCTGACAACAACATACTCAATTTCTCATTTTGGTCCATTCTGGGTGGTGGCAGCAGTCGCTTTACTCCCATCCCCCTACGGCAAAGTTCTTGACCGCAGGTGGTTAGATTGAAAGCTATTATCCATATCTTCAACTCGTATCAATCCCTCGGTGTGAAAGTGCACCTGAAGATTTCACTGGCCATCCAAAGTCTGAGGTACCTATACAGTTATGGGTATGGGCTCATTTTTCAGTCTTTCTGTACAGTTCCCTTCGGCAAAGTTTTTCCCCACACCTAGTGGGATTGAAAGCTTGTCCCAGACCATTTTATTCATGAAAATGCCCAGTTGGGAAAGTGCACCGGAAGCTGACAACAACATACTCAATTTCTCATTTTGGTCCATTCTGGGTGGTGGCAGCAGTCGCTTTACTCCCATCCCCCTACGGCAAAGTTCTTGACCGCAGGTGGTTAGATTGAAAGCTTTTATCCATATCTTCAACTCGTATCAATCCCTGGGTGGGAAAGTGCACCTGAAGATTTCACTGGCCATCCAAAGTCTGAGGTACCTATACAGTTATGGGTATAGGCTCATTTTTCAGTCTTTCTGTACAGTTCCCTACGGCAAAGTTTTTTCCCACACCTAGTGGGATTCAAAGCTTGTCCCAGACCCTTTTATTCATGAAAATGCCCAGGTGAGAAAGTGCACCGGAAGCTGACAACAACATACTCAATTTCTCATTTTGGTCCATTCTGGGTGGTGGCAGCAGTCGCTTTACTCCCATCCCCCTACGGCAAAGTTCTTGACCGCAGGTGGTTAGATTGAAAGCTATTATCCATATCTTCAACTCGTATTAATCCCTGGGTGGGAAAGTGCACCTGAAGATTTCACTGGCCATCCAAAGTCTGAGGTACCTATACAGTTATGGGTATGGGCTCATTTTTCAGTCTTTCTGTACAGTTCCCTACAAAAAGTTTTTCCCCACACTTAGTGGGATTGAAAGCTTGTCCCAGACCATTTTATTCATGAAAATGCCCAGGTGGGAAAGTGCACCGGAAGCTGACAACAACATACTCAATTTCTCATTTTGGTCCATTCTGGGTGGTGGCAGCAGTCGCTTTACTCTCATCCCCCTACGGCAAAGTTCTTGACCGCAGGTGGTTAGATTGAAAGCTTTTATCTATATCTTCAACTCGTATCAATCCCTGGGTGGGAAAGTGCACCTGAAGATTTCACTGGCCATACAAAGTCTGAGGTACCTATACAGTTATGGGTATGGGCTCATTTTTCAGTCTTTCTGTACAGTTCCCTACGGGAAAGTTTTTCCCCACACCTAGTGGGATTGAAAGCTTGTCCCAGACCCTTTTATTCATGAAAATGCCCAGGTGGGAAAGTGCACCGGAAGCTGACAACAACATACTCAATTTCTCATTTTGGTCCATTCTGGGTGGTGGCAGCAGTCGCTTTACTCCCATCCCCCTACGGCAAAGTTCTTGACCGCAGGTGGTTAGATTGAAAGCTATTATCCATATCTTCAACTCGTATCAATCCCTGGGTGGGAAAGTGCACCTGAAGATTTCACTGGCCATCCAAAGTCTGAGGTACCTATACAGTTATGGGTATGGGCTCATTTTTCAGTCTTTCTGTACAGTTCCCTAACGCAAAGTTTTTTCCCACACGTAGCGATGTTGTTTTTTTTTCGTGTCCAACGTACATTCTTTCGGTAAGCCTCGCAAGCTCCATACGGTAAAGTTTGCCACCGGTTAGGGATCAAATGAAAGGTAATAAATCAGAGCAGGGCCCACTGAAATGAGTTTTTGGGGGTTAAAACCTTTTGTGAATTGAATCCTACCGACACTTTCTCAATAACATCCAAATATTAAAGAAAAATTCCTTGGCTCTAACTCCAAATAAGGACAATTTTATGTTAAAGGGGTCCTGAAATCTTTTGAAAGCTTCCGATGTGCTATTTTTTAACCTTTTCTAATTAATCGGACCAAATCACTACTTTTGAATTAGTAATACTTTAAAATTGATGACCCAATTTTTTTTTACAGTATGCTTTAACCCCCCTTACTTGCTATTTGAGGCATAGAACATGAAGAAATACATTTGGAAGGGGTATAAAAAAAAATGGCAAGTAACACACTGTCCACACTAAGGACTATATATTCGTGGACAACGAAAAATCAAAAGACGATAACTGTGTATCGTACTCGGACCATTTGAGGCGTCCGAATGTATAGAAAGCCAGTATATAGTAAATTCTTTCGAACATAAGATATTTTTTATTTCGTTTATTTGAAAGCTTATACATTGTACACAGGAACGAGTCTAAGTCAACTCACATTAAATAGTTATTCTATGCTACGCCTACAACAGTAAAGACCGTAATGTTATCTGATCTGTAGGTTTGTTTGTCCGTTCGTTTTTCCGTGTATCCATCCATTTATACTGTATTAGACTGAATTTTAGACCACATTGTTTGACTGAATCTAAGACGACATTGTAGTCAGATCAAGTTGAAACTAGGTACACATGTTTATTAAAATATGTTCTTTTTAAAATTATTTACGGTTCTCTGAATATGGAAAATAATTGTGCGAGCAAAATAATTATCATAGACAAACACTGTTGGTTTTTTTTTCTAATTCAATTCGTTTACTTTTTATTCTCATTTCGTATCCGTAAATTACTAAATAACTATTATGTGATGGGGGATATACGATCCGTTTTTAATAGTTTATTTGCAATCCTTGATTTTTGTTTACCATCTAGGTTAATAGTTTGGAAAACCGAGAAAACGTAAAGAAAACCTCAAAATATAGTATATGCCCTTCTCTATAGAGTAAAATACGTAGAGGAGCGCACGTTCCATTCTATAAATACATGTACATATATAATAACATAAAGTATGTGTTTATGTAGGGGAATAAAATCGTTCGCTAAAAAAGATTGTTCCTTTGCTTTTTGTGTATTTTTCGCTGTGCATTTTCTGATTAAAGATATCCTATCTCCTTTGTTGTTCTATTGTATTACGATATTTTGAGGTTTTACGATTTTCTGGGACGTTCTCCCTTTACTAATTTATATTGATGCAGACATTTAGCAAGCAAACTAGTCAGTACATTAGGCTACAGACAACATTGATGTTGTAGTGTCCCTTCTGACTTGATATGGTGGATATCTCTAGTTATTTAAAGGTTAAAAAACAATATAAACCGTATTGGTAGCCATATTTTATTTTTAACGGAACGTTGTTTCATTATGTCGTTTTGTGGTTTTCTCATATACCACATTATGATTCTTTGACAAGTTGATTCTCATTGTGTTCTTCAGTGGTCGCTAGAATTGGTCGCTAGCTTGATTGGTCGCTAGGATTGGTCGCTAGCTTGAGTCTGGTATTATTTCTTCATAATTTTTTATGAAATTTTCAGTTTGATTAGAATTTCCCTTGTTTATTTAAGGATTTTTTTTGTTGGATAACCTTTTTAATTTTGTAAATCAAATACGGCGGATGAAAATAATTACGTAACCGTTTCTTGTTATACTCGACCAAAAATATATGGTTTGTTAATGTTTTGATATAAATATTTTTAAACAATATCCCTTTTTACAATATTTTAGTTAAGACCTGATATAGTTGAATTACAGGTAATTATCACGATGCCAGTCCTTATGAGGACCCCCTAATCCCTTATGTTGTTTTAGTCTAATTATCAAATGTTGGAGAAACGTGACTAAAGGTTCAAGACGAGCGGCTAAAATAAACAAAAACAACACATGAGCAATGAAACATAACATATACGGAAACAACACATGAAATTGAAAATTGATAAAAATGGTTTCAAAAAGTGTAATATTAAAGTAATATTAATTTCATCCAAGAATGATCGCATATATCATGTTGATTCTGTTTAATTGTCATGAATGACACAAATTTGTCATCTACATTGTTAACCAGTATATAAATCAGAGATATACGTCGTAATGTAACTAGACATCAGTAAGTAGAATATATTGGGATGACAAAATATGAAAAATAAAGAAAGAATAATGAGTAAGATAAATAAAATGTAGAAAAAATGACATAACAATTTAAAGAATACAGAAAAAAACAATACCCCCAATCCGGACCCTCATGGTATACACAGGAATCTGGATGAAAACGCAGAATATAGAATAATATATAAGGACAGTAGAGAGTGACACCTGGCTAAAAACGAGAGAAAAATAATACTTGTTTAAGAATACACACATGAAACACCAATGGCTGTTGAAACAGTAACGGATTGCGATGTACTTATATTGGTGACAAATTCTAGAAGTTTACATGCGGACAACTATGGTGGCAGGTTAATGCCATTTTGCGTTTTAGCGCTTTAGCGTTTTCGCCTTACATATTCTATATGGCGAAAACGCGAAATTACGAAGTCGAAAACGCGAAACCGATTTCTCGTTTTCGACTTCGCGATTTCGCGTTTTCACCCTATAGAATATGAAAGACGAAATCGAGAAAACGCGAAATGGACTTCACCTGACACCATAGACAACTGTAGTTCTCCTCTGCACTTATGTAGAAAGGAATTAAATGGAATAAAATGAATTGAAACATAAAATAACCAAATGTAGCTGCATTCGCTCCTTTCTGATTACTTCTTTAGAGTGATTTGTAAACAACTAATGATTAAGTAATAGAAGAAAAGAACCAATTGGATGATGCTGACAAATTAGGGTTTAACGTCCACTGACAAATATCATGTTCATATGTGAACGAGAACACGTTATATGTACCCTGTGTTGTATTAGAAAGACACTTTCAGTCGGAATTGAGAACGTGCTACTTCGAATAGACACAAAAATAAAGGCTGATTGAAAACGTCAATAAAAATTCATGCATATTCCAGAAACCATTCCATATCACGCTATATTGAAGTGACACACCCTTCAATAAAATACAAAAAAAGTCAAAATAAAAATGCTCTTTCTAGGATACTGTGGCACCGTATTGTCATTTTTGTTTACTCAGGAACATCTCATTCTTAAATTTTTAAAGGGGAAAATATAAAGGTAGCAAAATTATTGTCGTTGCTAAATAACTCTTAACTGACACAATTTCAATTGTCCAACCCATTAACAGACTTTATTCCCATAATTTTCACTAAAACGTGGTATTATACACGTTATTTCACAATTATGAAATATTTACTAATGTCAATTTATTTTTTAGAACCACAGTACTATTTTTTGTCCTTTAAATGATATCTAAATTCGTTTGTTTCGCCTTTTATTAAAAAAATTGCTATGCTATGCATAAATGCTACATACTTGCACGACGCCTTTTAGTTTTACTGAAAACTGCGCAGACTAAGAAATGTTTTTACAAGTGCAAAATGTTCCATGATAGATATCATTTTGTCAGACACTTTTCTTTTTTTTATTTGGCTCTTATAAAATGCCAAAAATCTGTATATTAAATAGAGTTTAACATTAAATTAATGGTTTTACTCTTAACAGACGTATAACCAACCCGATTAACAGACCAATCGCCCATATAGCCGCATACTTAATATAGATTAACCGACCAATCTCTCGGTTAGCCGAGTGTCGGCCGTGGTGAGGATATTAACCGTATTTACGGGCTTGACGATAAGGAAAATCCATAATGTGTAGTAAGGAATAAAACCCTGGAATGACAAACATTTTTACTATTATATAAACTACAATGAAGTCAACTGTAACATCACAAAATAAAAAAAAATAATTGCAAATTGCAAAAATCGATTTGAAAGTACTTAACTTATCTGATTAGCACTAAGTATTAAAACAAATAACAAAAGTAAAAAGCCACAAAATTCAACTCTAAAAGTGCCTTTTTCGTTTTTGTACAGTCAAAAACACAAGCAAGAAAGTCACCTTAAGGTTAACTACGTCACGCCAATTGATGTTTTTATATAAACGTATGGGTACAAACACGAAAATCGAAGATGCATTCACCATTCGAGAGCATAAAATACGAGAAAAAAAAAAGTTCCGTTAGGGCTTACGTCGTGTCCCCGAGTATCAGAGGAGCAAAATATAACTTTAAGCAAAGTTTTAGTAAAACTATGAACTGACATTTTGCAATCATACAATTATACATGTATAATCTAGAATCATATGATGTTCACATGATAAGGTTTGTCCCATTTTATGTAGAAATATAAACGATAAGCCTAATGTGTCTGACTATCTATAAAGGAGTGTATATAGTTACAAGATGACTAGTGGTAAGTTTTCTCTATTTTCGCTTTTCCATACCACCCATTAAATTAGACAACGCAAACAAGACGAACTAGCTACAAATGTAACAACGCAGTTCGAGTCAGTTCATAATATAAAGATGATTTGTTTTCAGAATGTAGAAACAGGTATCGTCAATTTACTTTATGATAACTTAAACATGTAATTCCAGTTTTTATATATGATTTATTTAGGATATATAAGAAAATGTTTATTTCATCAAGAAATTAGTTTTGTTTTGTTACAGTTAAACAATAATATGATAGTAAGTCCAAACAAACCTATTAAAAAGGCATTCATTATGATTATTTTTATCATTTTTATTTATCACCAACTTATTTAATTACATTTCGGAGTTTTGGTTTTTAGAGTTTTAACTTCGTTTTTGACTTTGCATTTAAACTGTTTGATTTGTGCGCTACTTGTGAGACTTGTGTAGAGAAATAAACTCATCATAGATACCAGGCTTCCGCCTGACACGCCATTCGCCTACCAATCTAATTAAAAACCGATCTCTCATCGCTCCCGTTTTCTGATATGTCGCGTGGCATATCAGAAAACAGGAGCGATGAGAGATCGGTTTTTAATTATATTGTTCGCCTAGAAAGGATGAATTAGAATCAACAAAGTTAAATAGACCAAAATAAGTACGAAGTTCAAGTGCATTGAGAACCAAACATTACCAAGAGTTTAGGCTAATAATGCTGAGGTTATCTTTTCCAGGGGATAAAAAAAACCTTTCTATTTCGAAAACTTAAATTTTGGAAACAGTTAAATAATTATCATGATCATAGCAATGATAATCCATGTCAAGACAAAAGTGACACGCGCGTTTGTTGTACCAAATTATAAGCTTTGATGAGTTTAACTAAATGAATTTTGTTTTTAGAATTTTATTTTTCAACTATTCTTCTTTTGTTTTCAGTCATAAGATGTACATTCCTGCTTTTTACAACGTTAGCACTTGTCTGTGGTAAGGATTTTTATGGAGGTTTAAGATATACTATCTATTTAAGATAAACGTAGTTCCATTGTTTATCAAATTTAGTGATAGATAGATAATTTATTCTCTAAAAACTAAATACAAGTTTACAGAGAAAGTACAATTACAATATAAATACAAATACAATAGTTGAGGGTAAACAGAAGTAAAATGAAGTAGTACTTAATGATGACATTTACATGATATATGTACATATAAAATAAACGGTTAAACTAGAAATGAAGAAATCAGTTTGTTGCTGCACCATAGCAGAAAATACCATATAGATGTTAAAAATTATGAAAATACGTATTAAATCTTATTTTATTCTTTTTTAATGTTTATTAAAAAAAACCCGGCAATATTGTGCTACACATTGGAGCGACAAAAAATAAGTATAATGCTAAAAAAACACCATGCACACTGGTAAAACATTAAATAATTTTCATTTCAGAATGCACAAGAATATGCCTTTCTTGTACGGATTTGAAAGAAGGTGAACAATGTCAGCACATAGTTACCTGTCCTGATAATGAGGTAATATGTCAAATCCTTACTTTTCCAATTTAGGTTTAAGATTTCCCGCCATCATCAATGCTCTTAAATGATTTCCCATCAATATATCAATATATGTTTGTACAGGCAGTTGTAACAACGCTTGTTCCTCAATTTTAACGGGTAAACGGCATTTAGTAAGAATGTTAAGCGTTTTGTTCTTATCTTAATGAATCACTGTCAATGTGTTCTTTTGTTTGAAACTGATAACATCAAATGGAAAAAAATTCAATTGATTAAACACGACTATTCATATTTATTCAGGTTTGTTTTCTTGAGAAGTATACAACATCAAATGGTGAAACACGTTATGATGTTGGATGTGCAGACCATAAGGTAATATTCTAATATTCTGTCGTTTGTAGTCCTTGCATTTCATTCAGGTTGCATTTCACTCAAGCAGAATTCAAACAGCTTGTCTATTTCGTAAAGGCCTTTTATGGTCGTGAAGCTGAAAAAAAAATTGTCTCGGTATTCTGGTGATTTTATACCAGACACACATATCGTGCGACTGGTATCAATACGCTTATAATACATTGTAGGTACTTGATTCAGTATCAATGGATTTTTTGAAAATGAAAATATTACCATTTGTCATATCCGAATTGTTTTTCTGATTTTACTGTAACTTTTAACATGTTTAATTGCCAAACGCAAAAATCTGAACCAAATGATGTCTTGGTATCTAAACACGTTAAGAGCATTCGACTAAATGAAAATTCTTAAAAAGATTTAGTACCTCATTTATTACTGCAGACGACGTGACAAGTTCAGTTTCTGGAAATCCATTGGATATGTCTAAAAATAATTAAAATACAAGATTAACATACTTATTTCGTCCTGGTTTAAAAACCAGTATAATCTAATGTTATGCATTGTAAGATTTGACAGGTTCTTTTTTTTTATTTTGCATTTTGTGTCTTACTTTTTACAGATGTGTCCAGCGCAGGACTTGCAAAATACTTTTGGAAAGAGAACCAGTGACCATAGTCATATATTATGTCATCGCTGTTGTAATAATACACATATATGTAATACGGATCTTACCTGTGACAACCTGAATAATAGTAAGAATATTCATAAAGCTGGCTTTAAAACTCGTCAGTTTGAATACGAGATGTATTTCTTTTTATTTCAGGAATCGTTAATTGTATGAGGGGGCACCTATACGTATCAGGATTATTGCTTTTAAATGTAACTCAGTATATCCAGTCAAACGTAATGATATATGTATACTGTGGATTCATTATTATTCGTTGGATACAATTTCAGTAGATTTCGTGGGGACAGGTGAAGGACAAATTCAAATGTTCAACGAATTACAAATTTTCCATAAGGTTGTAGGCAGACTTTGGCAAGACCACGAAATTAAATGTCCACGAAAATATAAAATTTCATCAATCCACGAAAATTGGTACCCACGGAAATAAATGAATCCACAGTATATGTAAAATAAAATTATCTGGTCTAGCTATTTTGTAGTAGTACATAATTTATCATATATAAACGTACCAGGATTAATAAAGGCAATAGTAGTATATCGCTGTTCGAAAGTCATAAATCGATTGAGAAGAAAACAAAAATATACGCCAAACGCATGTTTCGTCTGCAAAATACTCATCATTGACGCTCAAATCAATAAAGTTAAAAAGGCCAAATACAATACTGAGTTGAAGAGCATTTAGAATCCAAAATTCCGAAAGGTTTTGCCAAGTAAAGCAGCTTATGTATTCTTTTTCTGGTCTAGAAAATCCTTAGTGCTTCGAAAAAATCAAAGTTTGGTAACAGTAAATTCAAATACGACGGAAAAACAGTCCTACACTAATGAGCCATGTCAGTTGGTATCATATACAGAATCGTGTAACGTTTAAGATTAAAGTAGGAGAAAGGTTCTTGAGTGTACAATCTTCCAAAGAAGAATGGTGTAAAGTGGCGAAAGGCACAATTTAACACGTACTGCTCTTAGCGTCAGTAGTTAAATTTTTAAACATATGCTATTATCAAAATGATCAATTGTCTAATCAACTTACAAGATTACTAAACGCATGTGACGCAGAACTGAAACTGTTGACTCTTTTGAAACACCTGATTTCACTTATTGAAATCATTTAAGTTCTTTAGTTTTCAGTTAAGTCTTATGTGTACTTTTGTTCTTCATTCTTTCTGTTATTCCTTTTACTTATAGTTTTGAATTGCCCCTTTTGGATCATCTTTTTTTCTATTTAATGATATTTGGTAATTGTTTTTCAAAGAGGTGGATAACATCAATCATTGCTATTAATTATTTTCGAAATATATTCATTCTTCAAAGTCAAACCAAATCAAAAGGAGTTATTTAAGTCATTCTGATTTGTATCCTATAAATGAAAGGAAAGGTGCATATTTGTCTCAAATATGATTTTCTATGATACATGTTTTAAATACTGAATTACTATAGCGCTTGCTAACACTCTATTTTAATATACTGTTAGGTTCAAGACAAAACTGTTATTCCTGTTCTGATGTTGATGACCCATCAGCCTGCCAGACGAAAGTAACATGTGGAATTAATGACGTAGGTAACAATGGCATAATTTGCCACTAAATCCCAATTTTCTATAAGATGCAATGAACTATTTAACAGTATTGATTTAAACAATGATTCCCTTTGTTTTTGTACAAAATGGCACGCAACTTTTATTCTGAAATTTTACTGTTTTTATATTGTAGCACTTTAGAAATTTCGTAATACACAAGGATCACAAACCTTAAACAAACATGGTAACCTATAATTTTTAATTTCGGTGTCATTTTGTCTCTAATGAGGAGTTGTCTCATTGGCAATCATGCCACATCTTCTTTTTTTATAAGAATATATTTCTCTACCTTATTTGAAGCATCTGGTAAGAATGATATTTAAAGAAAGAAAATCAGGAGAGGTAATTCAATATCGATCGTACAATCTTATAGTGACACTCAACTAGAGTCAACTCATATGTTACTTTTTGAAAACCAGTGCTCAAAACGTATTTATGCAGCACTGGTTTTCAAATGCTTAGATTTAAGTATTCCCGTTGTAGGTAAATCACGAAAGGCAATTCGACACACAACACTTATAAAGTGTATAATTCATTCAAAATGGTATTCATTTCAACAGATGGATGATTACATATTTGTTAACTTTTAATGTTATACATACCAATGGATTCAGTTATTAAATATAATGATTAGATCGAGCTAATTAAATGAATGCATACATATTTATCATTTGTACTTTACTCTAGTCGAATTATGACATTTCATGAAACAGATAATTTAAATAAACAAATAATATTCAACAAATATAACTGTAATGCGGTTAGGAATATGTCATCTACATTAATTGTATATCGACCGACACACTTTACTCGATACAGTGGGCATTTGGTCTTTTGTGTGTTGGATTCGGTGACTATCTACCATACAAAATACACTTTTCGAAGCAGTGATGTACTATCCTCAACAATTCATCTCAAACCACTACCAACTACACCACAATCACAAGGAAAATGATTGCAGACGCAAGGAACTGATTGGGAGAGGAGGATTTGTGTTTATCATTATCATGAGTTGCGTGGATTCGCGGGGATGCCTATTTTTACACCAAAAAATCGAGAAAAATTAAAACACACCCGTTTTTCTTCTTATGTAAGTACACATTCGGTGACGAGTCTCCTTTCGGTGGCGTCACATTCAGAGAAAAGAGTCGTGGATTTTGGAAACGGCAATCAGGACATAACCCGTCGTCATCTGTGAAACAGATAATCCATAATGGTCAATCAACCCATGAAGAGACAATAGCATCATCGAAAGAATTACCTCAACTTTGCTTTTTGGAACTTTGATTAATATATTTATGTTGACAGCTACTCGGAAGGGGAAATCATAAAATGAAACGCAAGCTCTGGAATATTAACTTAAATATATATATATATATATATACTCCACATGCAGTCGATACTGGAATATTTCTACGCAGAAATGGAAAGTTCCCAATTGGATTCAGTATTCTTACCGTACCAATACTTTGAACTGATGCCCTTTATAGCTTGCTCTTCGGTGTGAACCAATGCTCCGTGTTGAAGACCGTACTTTGACCTATAATGGTTTACTTTAACAAATTATGACTTGGATTGAGAGTTGTCTCTTTGGCACTCATACTACATCTTCTTATATGTACAATTATATGATCGACATGCAATCGATATAAAATGAAAACAGAACGTTAAAAATTGCATGCGTCCGAAGCGCTTTTCTAGAACTATCTTCATCAGTAACGCTCCAAGATGATATATATATACTCCACATGCAGTCGATACTGGAATATTTCTACGCAGAAATGGAAAGTTCCCAATTGGAAAGATGAAATTTTCCATTTTGTCGGAAAAGTGTTTTTTTTTCTCTCAAAATACCCTTATTCTCAATTCTTAGCTGTCACTCAAGATATGAATTAGACCTAACTGTATCTGTGGTATCTTTTATTTCAATTTCGAAGAGATAGTTGCGTTCAACGTAGTCATCAAACTTGATATTACGTAAAGAGAGGATATCATTCATAAGTATGTATGGACACAGATAATAATAGCCTTTGTCATTCTTTCTAAAAAGCTACTGTAGACTGTCTGCATTTGAAGAAATACAATAAAATAGAACATTCACGTACTCTCAATTACTCTAAAAAAATATTCATATCTCGATGGAAACATCTTCCTCAATTTCCAAATTTCCATTGAAGATTAAAATGCTCACTGTAAAAGAAGAAACAATCTGACTTGTGAATTGATGTTTGATTAGACGGTTGCCAGTTTTGTCAAAGAAATAAATATAGTTGGATTGTTCATTGTTGCAAATGTCTTAGTAAAGTTTAATTTCACACTTCTACCCCAGGAATATATATACCATAGCCTTATTCGGGCCTCAATGCTGTTCAACATCGTACTTTTTTGTTTTTATACCCCCGCTTTAAAAAAGGGAGGGTATACTGTTTTACCTCTGTCTGTCAGTCCGTCCGTCCATCAGTCCGTCCGTCAGTCAGTCAGTCCGTCCCATGAAACTTTCGTCACATTTTTCTCAGGAACTACACATCCACCCTTTCTGTAATTTGGTATCAACATTTATATATGTCAGCCATACCGTGTGATGCGTTTTCAGATTCATCACTTGACAACTTCCTGTTTACCGAACACTTGTCTGATTTTACACATGATAGCCAAGTTGAAAATGTTCGTCACATTTTTCTCAGGAACTACAATATAAGGATTTCTGAAATTTGGTTTCAGGATTTATATAAGTCAGCTATACCGTGTAATGCGTTTTCAGATTCATCACTCGACAACTTCCTGTTTACCGAACACTTGTATGATTTTACACATGATAACCAAGTTGAAAATTTTCGTCACATTTTTCTCAGGAACTACAATACAAGGATTTCTGAAATTTGGTTTCAGGATTTATATAAGTCAGCTATACCGTGTGATGCGTTTTCAGATTCATCACTAGACAACTTCCTGTTTACCAACACTTGTATGATTTTACACATGATAACCAAGTTAAAAAATTTCGTCACATTTTTCTCAGGAACTACAATACAAGGATTTCTGAAATTTGGTTTCAGGATTTATATAAGTCAGCTATACCGTGTGATGCGTTTTCAGATTCATCACTCGACAACTTCCTGTTTACCGAACACTTGCATATTTTTACACTATTAATATTATCCACTTGCGGCGGGGGGGTCATCAGTGAGCAGTAGCTCGCAGTTTCACTGGTTAGTTTTTCGATTCTAGGTTCACTGATCAGTAAAAAGTGAAGTAACAAAAATACCGAACTCCAAGGACAATTCATAAAATTTCAACATTTCAAACGACTAGAAAACATCTGTCATATACCTGAATTGGTACAGGCATTTCCTTATATAAAAATGGTGGATTAAATCTGCTTTTTTAGCTAGCTAAACCCTTTTAAAAAGTCTAAAACAATGTGTGAAAGGTAAAAATGTCAAAAATAGGGGTACAACAGTCAACATTGTGTTACAATCTAAGTTCACAAAACGCCCCAAAAAGTATAAGTCTGGTTTTCTTTGTACCTATTCCTAAAAGTATTACATGAATCTAGTTAAATAATGATATCACAGATCACTAACACCATCAAATATTTTCAACATTAATTGACACTTAAATTATTCACGAGGTTATTTAGTCTGTTACATACGGGGTAATTAATATCTAAAATACGCCCATCTTTTTATTAACTGCAACCTTCAGATACATACATTTAATTGATCATTGAATATCCTGATGTAACTCGAATGATTACGCAATATGTCAAACTGTATTTACCATTACACTTCCCTGACAAATAGTTAACGATTCCGCGAAACGTCCTTATAGGTGAAAACTGATGCATCTGTTGCAAATTCTAAATATGTCAATTTGTAATTAGATCGAGGAACAGTTATTCAGTTTCCAAAGTACATATTGCCTGGTCAATACAATGTAGTAACATTCTTATCATAAATAACTTTCGTTTCTAGGTATGCTATGTTCATTACTTCAGGACTGAGTCCACCCGTTTGCTGTATGATCTTGGTTGTAAACCTGCAACAGTAAGCAGTTATAATAATAATAGTTCATGCGATAGTTCATCTGCATAATGATATATCCCGAAATATCTTAGATACTGCCAGCGCCAAGCCAAAAAATTGAGTCGTCTTCTGCGCATTTATTTTACCTATTACAATTATTTTAAGATAATTAACCCTACAAAACTAATGTATATTGTAAAATTATATTAATTCATGTTCAAAATTTGCCCATGAAACGATTTCAATAAAACTAGACGTATATTTTTCCGAAATTAATTTACCTGATTCAGCGGATGATCATTTGAATTGAAAAATTTCAATCAACCTTATATGTATAGTTTTGTTTTATATTCTTGAAGAAAATATTTAGTAACAAAAAAAGTGAATTATAAGAAATTTAAAAGCATAAATTCAAAATCCAGCATTCACATATTAATGTGTTAAATCAAAACATGCCGATGTGATCTGACAGAGCTAGACTGTTTTGTCATGTGTTAAGCATTGTGTGGTTATATAATAACAATTAATACAGTTTCGTTATACATGTTTGGCGAAATGTTCATTTTAGATGTGTATGAAAAACTACAAACATTTGTTCGGGCGTCGATCATCAGAAGGAAGACATCTTCTATGTGGAGCCTGTTGTGCGGATAGCAACTACTGTAATGGGAATATGATATGTGGTAATCAACAGAAATGTACGTTAAACTTAATATCGGAAAGTTATACTTTTAAAGTAAAGGATACTCCAAATAAAAAAAATATGTTTTCGTGTTTCGTGAGCAAAGGACACCCGTAGTTGCAGAGTTATATACCATAATTATCGGACCAGAACAGCTATAATCGTTTAAGATAAACATTGCCAATGTGAGTTATTTGGTTTAGAAATCGAACGAAAGATTTTATGTTACTTGCTTTAGTACTAACACTGAAAAATAATTGCATACCAATAGGAAATCCAGGTCATCTTCCAGATTTCAATTTTCAGTATCCAATCGGAACAATTTCTCGGAAATAGAAAATAATGTTAATACACAGAACTTTAAAAACCGAATTTAAACAAAAAAATAATATTGATATAATGTCGGTTTCAAAGTGGTACTTCATGATTTCCGATTATTTCTCTTTGATTTCCTTTCAAATTGCAAATTAATTGCGTTAGCATAATAACTAGTTTATTGTATACTTGTTAAGTTCCAAGAGAATGTGAAGATATTCAGAGTAACAGTTGTGGTGTTTACAGAATATACCCATCAAGCCAAAATCATCCAGTATATGTGTATTGTATCATGGAAAAAGGCAAGAAATGGACTGTAAGTATCGGTCCATTCAACTTGTCAAAACGGGTACACTCGTCTGGTTCTTTGTAAATATTTTTGAATTTGTGGTTTCTTGCTGCCTTCTTTTAAGGCTGTTTGTTTCCGATCTTCATGAAACATCATTAATAAAAATTGCAGATGAGTTCGATAATCAGAAAAATTCAAAATGGGAGCCAGGTGGATGTTTCTGGAGGAGACGTATCAGTTTATCAAATATGCATTCTTTCCGCAAGGATATATTCTTTATTCTTACAGTAGATACTCTTCTTCACATATCTCTAGTAAATTTTGGCATCAAATTAACTTTCGAGTTTTGGTTTCGAAGTTTACAGATTGTGATCTTGGAAAACAATCAACACATAATGATGAATGTTGTGATGAGTGCATGTTTAATAAGTGAGATGGTACAGTAATGTTTTTTTTTGGGGGGGGGGGGGGGGAGAAGGGGTGGGGGTGTTTCTTATATTTTCCCTGCGTTTTCATTTGTTCAATTAAATTTTGTCATAACAGTTGTTAAATAAACTGATGTAATATTCTTTTTCTTTCAGAGTCGGTAAATACTATCTTCCTTCCACATTAGTTTACTTTTATCTTCCATCACATAATTTTCCTTCGCATTTGCACTCAGTTCGATAGCCTAATAGTTAACGAGAGGTATGATGTTACGGTCACTGTAAACATAAAAGCTAGTGAATTAAAGTACGAAAGAGAGAATATATCAAAAGTAGTACATTTTCTGAAGATTGTTTTTCTTTCATTTAAAAAAGTACACGTGTTTGGTAATAAATATTTGCCATTCGGTTATAATACACATCTCATCTTTTTTTGTTACATTTGCAGGATTATATGACTTAACCAGTATATAACATGTTAATACACTACTTACGTTGAAGAGGGGCGAAAGATACCAAAGGGACATTCAAACTCATAAATCGAAAATAAACAGACAAAGCCATAGCTAAAAAAGAAAAAGACAAACATACAAACATAAGAACACAAAACACAACATAGAAAAATAAAGACTAAGGAACACGAACCCCAACAAAAACTGGGGTTAATCTGAGGTGCTCCGAAAAGGTGAGCAAATACTGCTTCCCATGTGCCACCCGTCATGTTGCTCATGTTAGTACACACCCGATAATAAGTATAATTTGATAGGTCACATTCGTGAAAAGGGAACGAAATTGTTTTTACGACATAAGGATAATATCCGCTATTATCTGTGAAACGGATATTCCATAACGGTCAACCAACTCGTGATGGCGTCCGTAACGTTTACGACGGGGTAATTTCACCATTTGGAACTCTTGGTTAAATATATTCCCTGTGAGCAGTAACCCTCTTTCAAAAAAACCATGATAGAAATTACGAACCCGGGAATATCGTATCAGTTGGGAGATATATACTCTGTATGCAGGCACTGCTGGAATGTTGCTGCATAGAAATGGAAAGTGCACAATTTGAAAGCTGAAATCATCTCTTTTGTCGTAAAATTTTGTTTTCAGTCGACCCTCATTGTCAATTTCTAGATGTAAGTCAAGATATGAGGCACACTTAACTGTATCTGTTGTATTCTTTATCTCTAGCTCGGTGAGATAGATGCATTTAACATAATCACCGAATTTGGAATTATTAAGTGAGATAATATCATCTTTATAGCGCAAAGTAAAGTTAAAGGATACTGCTAACTTTTTTTTTCTTCTTAAGAAGTTCCTGTATAAAGTCAGCCTCATATCAAGAAAGGAAAAAGTCGGCCAAAAAAATTGTTTCCCATTAGAATGCCGATAGTTTGTTGAAAAACACGTCCTCTAAACGTGACAAATATGTTGTCAATCAAGAATTTTAGCATCTTGAGAATGTCAGTTTCAGAGAATCGTTTGCAGGGCATCATCTAAAATGCAACCAAAGTCTGAATTTGCCGATAAATATTATATTTTATGATCTTTTAAAAATAACCTGAATATAAGATTCCCCTTTTTTTCTTGAAATGTTTGTGTTTTTTTGTATACAAAACCACGTTGACATCGGGATAATCATATTAACCAAGAATGAATCATGCAAACAAAATGATTTCTTGTATAATTGTTTTATACATTGATATAGTTTGAAATGAGTGACATTGACACGAATTCGCCAGATGTAATTTACAAATGTGATTATTGTAGATAATATATATAAAAAATTTATTTATATGTTAATCAAGTGTTTTAATCATTTCTGTAATTTACATTGTATTTGCATATTGTACTTTAAAAGAAATCAGTTGTTTGTATAATCTTGCAATGATCGTCGTCTTTGATTTCGAACAATACAAGAAACATCTATATAAAATAACCAAAGACATATATAGTCATTTATGTATCTGATACAACTAGATATAAATATAAATAACTGCATACGTCTGATCTGCTTCCATTTGACATGGCCTTTTAAATCCTTTACTTTTGAATTGTGCTTTCAACTTAGAATTTTGAATTTGTTACACTTTGATTTTTAACGTAATGATGATTGTTTTTCTATTTACAACGTGTTTTTTTTTATGTTTTGTGGACGATGTATTGTATAGACACCACTTTGATAATGTCACAGACATGCTTAGTTAATATTAACATTTTCTGACAAGGTATTTTACCTGCAGAGTCAGAAACTTTTTGTAACGGACGATTTTTCTGTAATATATTTTCTAACCATTATGTAATACAGTAGATGTTTGTTTCCAACAGGTGATTCAAAGAAGGATTAATGGAAGTGTTGATTTCTTCCGGACATGGAATGAATATAAAGAAGGCTTTGGTTCAGCATATGGAGAATACTGGCTAGGTAAATGTAAGACAAATAATAGGGTACATATGCTAAAGTTGTAACTATGAATCAGCTTATAACCACTGAAATTTGAGTTTAGGATATTATGAATACTTATCGTCTGGTTAAATAGTTGAGCTTTAATATGACAAGTACTTATCAATTTGTCAATTTTTGTCATGTCAAATATAGTTCTTCGAAAGTAATATAGTTGATTGGGATGATATTATATCTAATTCAACGACAGGTCTTAAATGATATGGCAATACCTATATTGCGAAATGTTTAATATAACTCATTTTGTTTTTGCAGGAAATGGTCATATTCACGATATGTCAACATATGGGTCTCACGAACTCAGTATAGTATTGGTAAATAGCACTGGAGAAAAGGGATATGCAAACTATTCGAAGTTTTCTGTTGAAGATGAACAAAGCAATTACCTTCTATATGTAACTGGTTACTCTGGTACAATTAGTAGTAAGTATAGCAGTGTATATATAGGAAGATAATATATGAAATAATGTGCAATTTCAAAACCATGAGTTTAATACTTTTTACTGAATCTTTTTGAGGAATAAAAGTCGATTTAACAATTATTACAAGAGACATAACATTTCCAATGATTGATTGACTTATATGTTCGTTTGGCAAATATTACTTTCAGAACGAGAAGAAATTATTATCTAAAACATTTACGAAGGTTCTGCGGAACCCAGTGTCTCGCCTTCTTTTGCTGTAAGTCGCAGGGTCGACAAAAATGGGGAAAAAAGTATTAACTATGTTCCTTTTTGATTGTAAGAAGCTTCTGATCAAGTTTGGTAACAATCTAGGATGGGTGATAAATCTAATTCAATCCTGGTATCTATGGTGAGTTTAATTACAACCACTGGGTCGATGCCACTGCTGGTGGAGTTTTAAATCCCCGAGGGTATCACCAGTTCAGTAGTCAGCAGTTCTGTGTTGACTTGAGTTATCATTGATATGTTCATAATAATAAATTAACTGTTAACGAACCTTTGAATTTTTGAAATACTAAGGCTTTTCTACCTCAGGAATAGATTACCCTAGCTGTATTGGGCAAAACTTTTAGGAATTTTTGGTCCTCAATGCTCTTCGACTTCGTACTTTATTTTTAATTTTTTTTTTTACATTTTTTGATTCGAGCGTCACTGATGAGTATTTTGTAGACGAAACGCCGTCTGGCGTAATTAAAAATTTTCAATCACGGTATCTAGGATGAGTTTATTTTAAATGTTTTAAGATCTCTAACTGCAGACTTTATGTAATGTTAACTGAAAGTCCATTTATAAGTAATATACGGAAAAACAGGAGATACATTTTTTAAACATATCCTTCTAGATACTAGCTTTTGATCAAAAACAAGCTTCTGTCCAAATTTGGTCCAAATCCTAGTCATTTTAAGAAAGTGAATGTAATGTTAACAGGCAGAAACCTTATTCTGAAAATTTGAGTCAAATCGGTGAACAGATTTTGCCAAAGTGTGCCCCTTTAAATATTTCAGTATTGTTATTATGTAAAGGAGTAAAAATAGCCAGAATTTCTAAATTTGTACGTGTATAGTATGGGGTTCAATATACCATTACTAAGTAAAATTTTCCAAACATTTTTTTCCAACATGATAAATACATTCCAGCTATTCTTACTCCTTTGCATAATAATAACTCTCCAATAAATAGTTGGAATGTGTTTAACATGCTGGAAAAGATGTTTGAACATTTTACCTAGATATGATATTTTGACCCCCTGCCATGGTATATTGAACCTCCTTCTATAGATCTCCAATAAAAAAAACTATTCCATACATTTTAGCTATTCCAATTCCTTTACATAGTTATAATACTCCTATACGTAGGTGGAATGGATAAAACCTGTTGGAATTTTACTTAGCCATGGTATTTTGACCCTACCCCCGTCATGGTATAGTATTGCCCCCCTTTATACACCTCCAATTTCAAAAACTCTAGCTTTTCTAATTCCTCATAGCTATTCCAACTCTTTAACATGGTCATAATACTCCTATAAATAGTTGATATGTATTTTACATTCTGAAAAGACGTTTGGAAAATATTATCTAGCCATGGTATTTCGACTCCCATACCATTGTACATTGATCCCCTCATTACACCCTCAATTTCCGAAATTCTAAATATTATCATTCCTTTACATAATAATACTCAAATAAGAAGTTTGTATGTATTTAACATGCTAGAAAAGATGTATGGAAAATTGTACTTCGATGGTATTTTTACCCCCTGTCATGGTATACTGAACACCCTACTATACACGTCCAGTTATACAAATTATATCTATTCCAACACTTTAACATAGTTATAATACTCCAACAACTTGTTGGAATGTATTTAACATGTTTGGTAAATATTACCTAGCCATGATATTTTGACCCCCTGCCATGATATATTGAACCACTACTATAGACGTCCAATTCAAAAAAAAATATAGCTATTCCAACTCTTTCACTTTGTGTACTTATTGATCTTCTAATAATACTTCAATAATTAGTGTGAATGTGATACACTTGTGGAAAAGATGTTTTGAAATTTTGGTCTTATCCATTGTATGTTCACCACCTGCTATAGTGTATCCCCCACCATCACTTATTTTAACTATTCTAACTCCTTTAAATAGTAATGATACTCCTATGAGTAGGTGGAATGTATAAAAAAAAATTTGAAAAGTGTGTGGAAAATTTTTGATTAGCCATGGTATTTGTACTCTTCCACATGGTATATTGACACCCCGCCCTAACACCTCCAATTTAAAAATTCTAGCTTGTCCAACTCCTTTACATAATTTAGGAAAAGACAATTGGAAAATTTACTTAGCCATTGTATTTTGACCACCCTTCCCCTTCAATGGTATATTGAACCCCCTCCTATACACCTCCAACAATGAATTGTGTGTTTTACTTAGAAATTATCAGCATTATTTCGACTGTCATTTTTGCTTTATTATCAAGATGATGCGATGAATAGCGATGGAAATTCGAGTCCTTCAGGTGGTGGTGACAAGCATATGTTTACCACAAAAGACAGAGATAATGATCAATATAATGGTACGAACTGTGCCGTATCAAATCATGGAGGATGGTGGTACGGAATGTGTCGATATCTTGGAATCAATGAAGTATACCGGAAAGGAAATCTGTATTCGCAATTTTTTCCGTCTACTGTTTCTAGTATTATGATGATAAGAAGAACATAACTATCAATTTCTGTCGTTTTAAAAATTGAATATTTAACTTTGAATTAAATATTTAAAAGCAAGTTTTGTTGCATCAAGTTAAAAGTGACATAGAACAGACACTATGTATATGGTTTTTAAGCATGGTCACTCAAAGTGTGTTTAATATGCTGAAATACAATAATTTGCCGTTCAAGTTGATATTCACGTTTATTGAAATTTTCAGGCTGGATAATATGTTACCGATAAAATTTCAAATTATGTCTTTATACTATCGTAAAAGACTTATATACACAATAAGACGGATCCCACATGTTGAGCAGGTCTATGTAATCTTACTGAGCACTTAAGAGGGTTTTTTATTTGTGGAACTGTTTTTTGTCGTTATTCATTTTTTCGAATTACGTTGATGTAATTGCTTCGAAGCTACAATAAAAGTATGGATTTTAATAAAGCAAGCAACCTTTACGTTCACCATTAGATCATATCAAAACTTTTCTATGTATAAATTTAGAAGAAAAACAACGAATGACATTTAACAATTTTCAAAACATTTATAAATTGAATGTTTAGCATTGTAAATAGTTTTTTTTTCTTCTATAAAACAGAAAATAATGGGATAATCACCGTCAGACGATCAGACGTTCGTGTCAGTTTAAAACACATCCCTATCATATTGGGACAGTGATTCATCAATTAATCATAGAAAACACAAAAACATTTGGTTAAAAGCTGACATACATTGCAGAGGAAAACAAACTTATTCAAATCCATCACAATATCATTTCAACCTAAGAAAAACATAATAGTTTTCTATATATTTTTATATCCAGTAACACTTCTGTCTCTCTAACATCATATCTTCATTCCAACATTTTCTACATAAGGAAATGCCTGTGCAAATTTATGAAAAATATTTTTCGGATAAATCGGTATTTTCATAAAAGAAGTGACCACATTTGTATGTTCAAACAATAAAACGAAGATAGTATCATTAGAATGCTGGACCTTTTGATAGGCAACATATTGACTGTGGTTGATCGATTTTCCCGCAGATGGTCAGCATTCAAATGGGTACATACTGTGCACCACTAATGTTCGACTGTTTTTGTACTCATATGAAGCAGAACTCATGCAGAATCTTTGCAAAGAAACAAAGAAATGGCATATTGCAAAGTTTCAGATACATTGATAATGTTTTGTCATTCAATGTCCAACATTTCCATTGAGTGCATAAATCTCATTCTAGTGAACTTGAGATTAAGGATATAACCGAAAGTAGAAGATTCTGCTTCATATTTTGATCTTCTTCTCGACATTACCACATATAAAAGACTTCAAATTAGAATCTATGACAAACATGATGATTTCGATCCCTTTTCGCATCAAAACATACCCTCTACTCCATCGTATGGTGTTTACATATCCCAGTAAAGATTTTACGCTCGTGAATGGTCACACTATACGAACTTATTAACTGAGTTGTGCTCCTTACACTTCAAAACGAGTTATGAAGAACCAACTGAAATCGACGCTACATCAGTTTTACAGTAACCATCGCGAATTGGTTGACCGATACGATGTGTCGGTGTCTAAACTAACTAATGACTTGTTTTTTCAGTCTCATACTATCCACGTCATTTGATCTTTAATTTTACTGATAATGTTTATTCACGATTTTGACATTTGACTAGAATTTGAATTCGCATAGTAGTTGATGAATTCATAGCAGGAGACGCTTACCATTTCGATGCACACGGTCTTGCTCTTTTTTTTAGTCTTTGTGATCCCCTCAGTTTCTATTTGTTATCTGTGTTTACGAGATTTGAACATCGGTAAACTACTTAAGTTGTCATGGTTTTCGGTTGCAGCCTTGGTATTTTCAAGATAGGCAAATCAAAGACATTTTTATTAGTATAAATCGCATCATACAAAATATTCGTTACAGTCCAACTATTCTGATAACAAAAGGTAAGAAAACAAAAATACCGAACTCCGAGAAAAATTCAAATCATAACGTCCATCATCAGATGACAAAATCAAAAGTACAAATAAACAAACGAATAGAAAACAATTTTCATATTCCTGACTTGGTACAGGCAGTTCCTTGTGTAGAAAATGGAAGATTAGACCTGGTCTAATAGCTAGCCAAACCGCTCACTTGTATGTGGGAACAAAACAAACAGACACAATAGGCAAACGTGTCAAAAATAAGGGTACAACAACCAACATTGTGTTATTATCTCAATCACCATAAAAACAAAACAAAAATGTCAAGAAAGAAAAACAAAATGGTATATAAACAAAGCACATCAGCAAAAATGTAAAACAAGAATACATAAAAATGACTTTAGCAGAACAACTCATTGACCGAGCCAACTGAAAAGGGTATTACCAAAAATGGACTCAATAGTAAAGTTTAATAATTTACAAAGGCAAATAAAAGAACGCTATAACGTGTAATTAAGATGATAAACAACTTCTAACCTAGAATCTATACGTCAAGACCATTATGAATTATTTCAGAAATTGATATGGAATTTTTATCAACAAGGGGTTAGTATCTTCCGATTAAATTATTTTAGAAAAAAACAGACGTTCTTTTACATAACCCTGGTTCATCAACTTTCTGCTCAGAGAGTGCGTATCAGCTGCAAGCTCTTGAATACCGAATGATTTGGAAATATATATTTTATATCCAGGTGAAGTTGGTATATTGCTACTAAGGTGGGGGAAATTGGTAATTATAAAATTTAAATCATCTCGTTTGTCATAGATTATGGTACTAAAATGACCGCTGATGTCAAATTAGAGGAATATGTTTCAAAATGATGCTGAGGAAGCTATGTCTGTTGTTTCTTTAATTTCTGTTCAGACGCTGGTGACGTTTTATAAAGTCTAGGTGACAGCTGCAAGCTCTTGAATACCGATATAATTTCTCTCTATATATATGAATAGAACCCAATCAGAAAAGTTTGGATTGTTAATGGAAAGAACATCATTAACATATCTGAATGTGAAATTAAATAATTATCTGTCTTATTCGATCTTCTTGATTTTAATAAGTGTCTGAAGAAGCTCCGACTCATAAGAAAATAAGGAGAGGCGCACAGTTCGTTCCCATATGAATGCCGACAATTTGTTGGAAAAGGCTACTTCCAAATTCAACAAATATGTTGTCGAATAGAAAATCCAGCATATTGATCACTTGTTCCTCTGTAAAGCATGTTTTACCTTTTTGTTCACCATTAACAGAATATGACGTATGGTATCCCAAAGTAATAAGTTTATAGCGTGTGCTACCATTTTATATTGAAAAGTATTGTGGATTATTTCTTTAGACATTTTTTTTTATTTTTCATGGGGAATGGTGATATAGAGGGTTGAAAGTCAAAAGTTTTAATAGAATTAATTCCAGAGAAAGATCGAGAAGTTCTCTAGAGTTTTTTAAGAGTCCACATATGGTTAATACCACTACGCGAGTAAACAGTTTCACAATTAAGACACTATTTTACTGCAGGCAGAATGTTTGTCAATCCAATGGACACTTCCTTTGTAGAATATGCATATGTACCGTTGTTTGTACAGAACTTTATGAGGCGTATGTATCCAATACAAACAAGGGAAGTCCTCAGATGTATTGTTCGATGTAATTTTAAATGAAGCCATGAAGGACTTATGATTAGCCAAAATCTAATTCTTGTCAAATGATATGTTTTTTTGTGCGGGATTAACTGAATGCTCAATTATTCCTAATTCTTTCATGATACACTCGTAGTAGTACGATTTACATACAAAGACAATATTATTTGAAGCTTAGTCTGCAATAGCAACAACATATTTATCGTGAAGCAGTCTTCTTAAAATATAGACTGATCGTGAAGAGATGATAAACATTTCACAGTTTCTTCATCTCTGAAAACGGACTTTCGTCGATCATTCACACAGGTTTTCAACTAATAAATTTGACGTCTAATCAGAAACTTAATTGGTTTGACCCTTTCTGACAGACTGTATAGTTAAACTTCTCTTTTAGCTCATGCCTTGGCGTGGTCCTCAATAGAATCCATAATGATTTTGAATGTATGGTTCCAATTGATGTGTTGGGGTTCTCTGAACTTAGTACCATGAGATATCATCTTTCGGAGATGTAAATGTTAAACTATTTTTAGATCCCCATTGCTGAAATACTAACATACCTAACACTAACACACTTACATGAACAAACTGACAGCAATAACGTAACAGATGTTTTAAACAAAATTCTGAACAGTCATACATTGAATTAAATATAAATGGTATATTCTCATTCAGGTAAAATGTTTCATGGAATTAACTTCCGGTAACATGGCGATCCCCATGTTGCAAATGTGCCAGAAGACTAAAAAGGTTTAAATAATGAGAAATATGGCTGAAAACACATAACAAGTTAATCCAATGAACTAATCCTTACACGCTTTTTATATTTTATATATATGTTTAACCCTAGATGTGACAATGGCCTCAAATTCACCTGAAGCACCGAGGTCCAGTAAAATCCCCATACATCAAACAGTAAGGGGTAAATCACAAGCAACTTTTAAGCTCAACAAGGACACTATACAACTTTGGCGACGAGCATTGCTTATCCGATACTTTAAATTATTGGGAGATAATCCAAATTACGAAGTAAAATGGAAAGATTTTTACATTAAATCAAAATCAATTACCATATACGATGAACAAAAGCCCTTCCCGTGGAACTTACCTACAGATTTGCTGTACAAACCAGCTGTTGAAATATCATTAAATAATAAAAAGTTGTTAGTAGTAACTCTCTTTTACACCACAACAAATGCAGTGATCCAAGGTAAAACTATAGACACATGGTTAGAAAATGAATACAAAGAAATGTAGTTGGTGATTGACAACTTAGTTAGCCAACGGACAAAGGGAGGTCACCCAAATGTTGACAAATTATTAACACAGATAAAACTTTATGAACCTTTCAACAAAGCAAGTTTAAATACTGATGAAATAGATGATGTATCTATAGATGAAGAACAAAATAATTCTACAAACAAGGTGTCAGTAAATGTCAGAAAACAAACCTACCGAAACAATTTCTGATAAAGAACAAGTAAATGTCCAAGTTCCACACGAATCTAAAGAAAAAGAGATAAGTGATATAAAACAAGTTTTGCACTCGATCGTACGTTAATTGATAGAGACCGATGCTAAAACAAATGAGGTCCTTAAAGTGTTTAATGAAATGAATGAAAAATTATCAGAAATTACAAAACTTAAGTCTGATGTAGAAAAAATAGAAAAAGTGGTTCAGAGTTTAGATACCAACATAAATAGTGAAATAATGTCAACAGTAGTCAAGCAGTTAGCATGGTTAGGCGAGAATATTAAGATGGATTTAGACAGATGTGAAAATTCAAAGAAAGTACACCAAGATTCATTGATTATTCTCAACAGAATAGAAGTAACTCGCAAACTATTAGCACAGACTATGAATGCCGTTAACATGAACCATATTGTTGAAGAGTTACGAGTAAGTCAGGCATAATTAAATAAGAGAAACTAACAAAAAAATAGAAAAAATTGATTCAGATTTAAGGAAAAACCAAATGTGTAAGTCACATGACACATCAGTACCACAAAATGATCAATCAGAAGATTTTAGAGGTGATAGGAATGATCATAGTGTAAATGAACATAACAAGCTTTAAATTCTCAAGAAAAAGTAGAAAATGTTAGAAGTACACACAATTCAACAAATGGCAATATTCCAAAAGCTAATCTTTGTATAATAGGTTCATCAATAGTAAAGGACTTGAATGGCAGAAGAACTTATAGAAATAAAAATACAAGAATTAATACAGTGAGAGACAAAACCGTGTATGGCGCTTCACAATTTATCAAATTAGGAAAAGTAAGTGCTGAAAATGTACTTTTTCAGATAGGATCAAATGATCTTGAAACAAAAGAAGCCGATGCAGTATTACAGGAAGTAAAACATTAAGTAGATATAACACAAAAAATACTACCAGAAACTAAGATCATCCTAGCAGAAATTCTACATCGTTTTTAAGAGACCGAAATCAGTCCAAAGAATTTGAACAGAAAGACTTCAGTTTAATACCTTACTTAAGGATTACTGTTTTGACAAAAACATGCAACTAGTAGAATACAGACTGTCAGTAATATGAGAACAACAGACTATACTGACGGAATTCATCTTAATGAAGTAGAAGTACAATGAGTAGGAATCTTGGTGAAATGTATCAAGAAAATTACCAACCGTTACTTGGTATTACTACAACAGATATAGTCAAGATAACCAGCATAGAAACCAAAACTATCGAAACAAACAATATCAAAACAAAACAGAAAATGTAGGGTACAAACATAGTTTTCATAATAGAAATACAAATGATAACAATACACAAAACAGAAATACGAGTTATAACAATCAAAATTGGCAGAATGATAACAATACTCAAATCCGAAATATGAGTTATAACAATCAAAATGGGCAGAATCAGTACCAAAATGTAAACCACCAACAATACAGTAACAGTCAAGACAGCTTACTTCCAGTGTTAGAATTAATGCTGCAAAAAATGAAAAATATTAGAAATTAAGTGTATCTTATTCCTCATGTTCCTTCAGAATTTAGATAACTTATATTTGTTAAATACAGTTTAATAAGAACAGACTCACCCCTTCTCGTCCAATGAAAAGTCGGTTTTCCCCCTCTTATTTTCATAGTACAAGGTTTTCCATGCACTATGAAATGCTATACATGAATGACTTTTCATTGTCAGTTAATTATGAAAGTGAACTCTAAATAGCTGGACTAACGAAGTATACAATCCCCAAAGGCATTTTCCTTGGGAAAAGAGCCTACTGATTAAAGATGAAAGAGCAAAGATTAAAATAAAAACATTTTGAATTTTGCAAAATTTTATGCATTTTCAAATGGTACACATATATAGAATACACAAAAAAATATAAAAAATGGTAAGGATAAATGAAATGATATTTATTTAATTTATATACCTTCCACTTAAGGGAATTATTTTCTTTTTCTTTCAAAAAACACAATGCCAGTCTGCTGGTATATAAAGCGCATTTACATTTATCAATAAAAAGTAAGCATTTAATGTTGAATGGTCTGAATTCAAATATCCATACAGAGAGTTTTATATTCATAAAAAAAATCAAATATCAAAAAGGGGATTTATATAACATTGTCATGGTTATGTTGCTTTTTAAGATAAAAAAAATCTAAAGATATATAAGCATTAAATTTTACCTGAAGCAGAACATGCAGAAGAAAAACAATTTATTCTTCACAAACTATGTCAGTGCTATTTCATTTCATCCATTGAAATGATCATAACCTATGTTTTATGTTTAGTACATTATAAAAAGTGAACTCTTATTAAGGTTTGAATTAGTCCGGCCGATAGGTGAAATAATTGCTCAAATAATGAGGAAAGCACCATTTTTTGCATGATGGTACATTTTTGTGTACTGAACAATATTAGCTATGGACCCACCCTCAAAATTCAATATGGCGGCTTATTTCAAGATGGCTGCCGTACGTTCTAAAATATTTTCCAGTATTGCACAAACCACAGTGGATTTGATCTAGAAGCACAAAAATCAATATATTTGAATGACTTGGCGTACTTAACAAGATTTTGTTTTAATCTATTTTGAAAAACAAAATGGCTGTTTTCAAAATGGCCGCCTTGAAAAATAAGTAAATATTCATTATTGAGAATTGACCTGAATATAAGCATTTTATTGATGTATAGTGTCACTTAGTATCTGTCCCAGTTCTGTCCTTTTTGATTTTGCCTTGCTTGTGATTTCATACACAAAGTAGTAGCTTTCATAAAAAGCTGCAGTAGTAGATTTCATTAAAAGCTCCAATATTTGTTGTTTTGGGTCACACATAAAAGCTTTGATTTGGGATTGATCTGCCTTAAGATATTATTCAGTGCCTATCTTATTTCTTGGTCGCAATATTTTAAAATTTGAGATATTATACTGTGAATTGAGAATCATTTAAACACATATCAGTGAAATGGCAGGAATTGAGGAAAACAAGGACAAGAACATTGAAATGACAGAAACTGAACCACTTAGGGATATGGAGAAATCAACAGCTGAAGACGCTTTAACAGAGGACAGTTCAGAAATGACTATTAAACAATTGTACCAAGGATTTTTAGCAGATAGAAAATCTTATGCTCAAAGAACAAGTGAGATTTACAGCAATATTAAACAGAGCGAAGCGCGAATTGATAAAACATGTGTTGGTCTCATTACGATTCAAGCTGAACAGAAAGAAGCAATGCATATCAATAAAGAACAGATGGGGGCAATATCTCAGCAATTTCAGCAGTCTGAAGACAGGATAGAACACAAGATTAGTGGTAACTGCTTTACGAAATTGATGGTCAGACCAATAAGATATTCAATGTTGTGGTGAGACGGATGGACAAGCTGACAACAACTGATGAAGGAGACAAAGTTCAATTTAAAAGTGCATTTGGACAGCAGGGTACTAGTATATGTTGTAAATTAATTAATGGACAATCGAAATAAAGAAGTTAAAATTCCTGCAATAGACACGTCATTTAAGTCAAAATTTACCCAGTACAACGCAAGTTTACCAAAAGTACACAACAAAATCCATGCCTTGGTTCTTTCCCCAATTGTAGTTCGCATGAACCATCAACCACGCCAACTCTGTTGATAGTGTCTTCACCTTAAGTCAACAGTCCTATGTTAGGGCTCTCGGCCCTGCATGGGACAGGTCAAATAAGTCAACAACAATCTCCATTTAAGAACATACTATAAACCTCTAGTACTAATAAAGGATACCAGGAAAGGGTTATGTGTCTTCTTACGCACACCTACCATCTACTATGAGTCAATAATATTTGGTTCAGAGGAGCACACCATTACAGAAACAATTGGCTGCAAGTGGATCCTATCAAGTTTCTTCAATGCTGAATGCAGTGCCTACTTACGGTATCATCCCCTTCGAATTCGAGTCAATGGCAAATCCCACATTTATCACTCCAATTATGACAACCTCGTCAACTCCTGGAGCTCTAACAGGCTTGGATCCTATCAAGTTTCTCAAATGCTGAATGCAGTGTCTACTTACGGTATCATCCTCGTTAAGTCAATGGCACGTCCCAAATTTTTCACTTTAATTATGACAACATCGTCAGCTCCTAGAGCTCTAACAGGATTGGATCCTATCAAGTTTCTCCAATGCTGAATGCAGTGCCTACTTACAGTATCATCCCCGTCGAGTCAATGGCAAATCCCACATTTATCACTCCAATTATGACAACCTCGTCAGCTCCTGGAGCTCTAACAGGCTTGGATCCTATCAAGTTTCTCCAATGCTGAATGCAGTGCCTACTTGCAGTATCATCCCCGTGGAGTCAATGGCAAATCCCAGATTTATCACTCCAATTATGACAACCTCGTCAGCTCCTGGAGCTCTAACAGGCTTCCCATAACAGCAAGCTGACTCCACTGCCCGATCCAGGAAAGTGCAGAGGAAACCAAAAGAGTGAGACAACAGCTCTTCTTCAGACTTTTCATTGCAGTGAGAATATACCTGATGGCAGAAAAATCTTGGTGCAAGGGACCGGAGCCGAAGCCCACAGCTGCCAAAAGTGCAAAAACTCAATTGAAGGGGATCCTTGAATTGGGAGGCGTTCATTTAGCAGTTTTAACGAACTGCCGGTAGATGACAATGGGAAAACAGGAAAATTGTGTGTAGGCCCCAGATTGCTAGGCCGATGTTGGCTTTGAGTACGCTCGAAAGGTAAAGACAGATGATGATTCCAAGGCCTTAAAAAAACATTGGAGCAGTGCTTCAGCAGGAAAGACGATCAAACCAGATTGGACCAGAAGCATTCCTCCGAGTATGTAAAGACAATCACAAAATTACTGAACTCAGAGGAAAATCAATTCGGAAAGTCCCTAATCTTGGCAAAATCAAATGAAAAAACACATCAAAATCGAATTGACAACGTCTGTAATATTCCTGACTTGGTACAGGCATTTTCAAATGTAGAAAATGGTGGATTAAACCTGGTTTTAAATCGCTAACCCTCTCACTTTGTACGAATGTCTTATCAAATTCCGTTATATTTACAATGATGCGCGAACTAAACCGACATAATAAATAAAATAGTCAAAATATAGGTACAGCAGTAATCATAATAGTGAGGAACCCAGAAACATCTAACAAGAAGTTAAAACAATTGAAAACCACAATAGCAAACCAGATGGCGATATTTGGATCAAAAAGTGCCTATAATGAGCATCGACAATTCTACTTTGCTGATGGCACAGCATCACCGACCGAGAAAGGAAATATGAGCAGTCCTTTGGAAAACGAGGTGCATAACCTCACACAAATTGTCCCAAAACAACTACTCAGCATAACCGTGGATTGGCCGATCAACATAACCTCGGTTCTTCTGATCAAATACTCATGCATGATCACCAGTTCAATGGAAGATCACCTGATCAATATAAACGTGTAAGATCTCCTGAGAAATACAATCGCGGTAGATCGCCAGATAGAAATACACCCAAGCGTAATGCCTATCGATGAGCAACACCCCCACTAAGCTAGAGATCAAATAGTCTCTAAAGAAATCTGTTAGCATCTCCACGGACAAAGTCCAGAAATTCCGGTTATTTCGGACAACGGCCACCTTCACCAGGATACAGAGCAAGTCAAAGTGCAACCCCAATAATGGAGTCTATAAACAGCAAAAGGTCGGGCCAGTAGGCCAACGCACGATTCCAAAGTCTATTGGCCATGAAACATCACCTCATCACAAATCGAACAGAAGCCCATGGCCTCGTCCGTTATTGTCATCAGACGAACCATTTGAAAGAGCTTAGCAGTACGAGGTACTATACATGACCAGAATGTGTGCATGATTGTGGACACTGTTGCAATGGTAAATGAGAAATAAATTCCGGCAGAAAATGGAGATTTGGAGACTGTAACGCTACGTGGTTTGGGTTAACAGCTTGTTATTGGGAAGATTAGTAAGGCAAAGAGCCGTTAACAGACGATGGTATACTTAGGCTAGATATTTTGAACACACTGAGTGCAGTGATCAACCTGAGTACTCCCACATTTACCATCAACAATAACGTGCAGCAAATGCAGCATTTGTTAACAGTGGAAACAAGATTTCAACTCAGCAAGTTTGCATTAAACGAACCATCACAGTTCCGCCAAACTCAGAAATGACTGTTACCATTAAAACTAATAAAAGTGCTGACCAGGAGTGCATTTTAGGACCATGTTCACTGAATAGTTGCGAATTAGTTTCGCACGTAGTTGGGAAAGGAAATAGTTGTCCCTTAACCATTTTAAATGATGGCAATCGTCTAATCAGCCTGAAAGAAAGGTACACCTATTGATTGCATAGAATAATTTGTCGATGTAGTGGATACGGCAGATGAAAACGCGATAAATGACGTAAGACGTGGCATTGACGAGACACGAGACAATGTGCCCTCGGCACTGCCTCAAAGTTCAGATGATACCTACTATTCCAAGATATTTAACCGACCTATATTAACGTTCAATCGACTCGTTTCAACCTATTTCATTCCAACCATTAAAACTAAAAGCGTTTAAAGAACAATTACAATAACATGTAACATATTGATTAACATTTTATATTTCACTATTTGTTTTTGTATATATATGCTGTCATATTTGCAAATGTATGTGTTAAAGAAATAACCAAATTATTTTATTTTTATATTTTAAAATTGATTGATAACAAATTCAAGAACATTTAGTACATTTTTAAAGAATCATTACTTTAATTTCCGAAATTATATAGAATTCATTTAGGACAATATTGATATTTATATCGTTTTTCCGCCATCTTGAAAATGGCAGCCATATTGAATTTTTCAGAGTGGGTCCATAGCTGAAATCATAGGGTATATAATCAAGAACTACTATGCCAAGTTTCATGCTTTCCTCATCAAGTGAGCAATTCTGCTCTATATCTGCACCAATCGGCCGGACTAAATGTTACAATGGGAAAGGATAATTTTGTAAGGTCACTCAAAATTGTGAATATGTTCTAAATTGGTCAGACAATACTTGGTCATGTTTTATGAAAATTTAAGCCCTCTGCTTCGCCTTGGGCTTAAATCTTTTAATCATTTTATCCTTTTTATTGTTTTATCACGAACATTTTTAACATTTACACACTTCCTTTTAAGTACCAGTGTATATAATTACCAACGCATGAACTTTTTACCTTTTATGACTGTAAATATTTTTTACCCCGATAGCTTTATCATGGAACATGTGTGAGTGATCATTGTCGGCAGCCATTTTCAGCAGCCATCTTGGAATTTCCAGAAAACATTTAAGTTATCTCTTGAGATTGACATTTAATTAATGACTGAGCCTAATAGAAACCTGTCTAGGGTTCGGCTGCGAAAATTTAGCTCTCAAATAAAAGTTGACTGTTGGTAGACAATTCAACCGTTCACAGGGCGACTGTGGGTTTTCCACTACGACCCTGAAAAAGAACCACTCAATGAATTGCCTGATTTCTTCGCTACAGATATATATTTGCAGGGCGACCGTGGGACTTTCCATTACGTCCCTGCACAATAAATATATCAACAACATCAGGTATCACGATGTCACGCTCAATGACTAGACAGCTCTCAAAAGCGCTATCTACAAGCAGCCTATTGCCAACAAACTCTGTAACTCATAACAGACCATATCACTTGAACAAACAAAAAACTCTAGATAAAAAGCATGCCATCGTGAGCATATCAAATATGAAATGAAAGTGGGCAAAACCTTTGTAATTATATATAGTACAGCGGCATATGAGTTAGCAAAAACATCTATTATGGATATCTTAAATTCAAAGGAATTTAGTGACCCTTATACTATCCAAACACAAACTGGCATAGACAACTCAAACTCAATCATAGATCATTGCTACAAAGTTTTCAATAGAAAAAACAACGGCCATCCTGGAAATCAGTTAAAATTCACAATAAACTGTTACAATTCCACCAATACAATGACCGTAAATGGAAATCATGTAGATATATTTGTCAATGACATATTAGAACTATTATGCAATATTCTCAAAGTAAATCTGAAAACATTGGATGTAATAAACCAAAACATCTCAACACAGTTGAACAACCAAAATGTAAAAGAGATTAATGTTTCAAGAACAAGTACATCTGATCATTTACCTATCAAAGATAAAAACTCGCAAAAAGAGCAACAATCAGATACAACAATGTCAAAATTTAGACAACTATTAGAATACAAGCCTTAGGATGACAACACAAATTGTATAATAAATACAAATACAACATTAAATACGAACAGTAACAACTCATGCATATGTCCTTTCTGTGAATCCGATGTAACTGTTGAGGGTATAGCATGTTACTCTTGTGACCAATGGTTTCACTTCAATTGTGCCAATATACTTCCATCAGCTGTTGACAATATATATAAAGAAATTGTATTTCATTGTGCACAGTGTAACGATCAGTTATTGTTTGATAACATTGATATACATGAAACTACACCAAAGCATGTACATGTAGACAAAAACACATCAATTTGTCCTACTCAAGAGCATGATAGAGATCTAGATACACATGAAACTACACCAAAGCATGTACATGTAGACAAAAATACATCAATTTGTCCTACTCAAGAGCATGATAGAGATCTAGATACACATGAAACTACACCAAAGCATGTACATGTAGACAAAAACACATCAATTTGTCCTACTCAAGAGCATGATAGAGATCTAGATACACATGAAACTACACCAAAGCATGTACATGTAGACAAAAACACACCAAATTGTCCTACTCAAGAGCATGATAGAGATCTAGATACACATGAAACTACACCAAAGCATGTACATGTAGACAAAAACACATCAATTTGTCCTACTCAAGAGCATGATAGAGATATAGATACACATGAAACTACACCAAAGCATGTACATGTAGACAAAAACACATCAATTTGTCCTACTCAAGAGCATGATAGAGATCTAGATACACATGAAACTACACCAAAGCATGTACATGTAGACAAAAACACACCAAATTGTCCTACTCAAGAGCATGATAGAGATCTAGAAACACATGAAACTACACCAAAGCATGTACATGTAGACAAAAACACACAAAATTGTCCTACTCAAGAGCATGATAGAGATCTAGAAACACATGAAACTACACCAAAGCATGTACATGTAGACAAAAACACATCAATTTGTCCTACTCAAGAGCATGATAGAGATCTAGATACACATGAAACTACACCAAAGCATGTACATGTAGACAAAAACACACCAAATTGTCCTACTCAAGAGCATGATAGAGATCTAGATACACATGAAACTACACCAAAGCATGTACATGTAGACAAAAACACACCAAATTGTCCTACTCAAGAGCATGATAGAGATCTAGATACACATGAAACCACACCAAAGCATATACATGTAGACAAAAACACACCAAATTGTCCTACTCAAGAGCATGATAGAGATCTAGATACACATGAAACTACACCAAAGCATGTACATGTAGACAAAAACACACCAAATTGTCCTACTCAAGAGCATGATAGAAATCTAGATACACATGAAACTACACCAAAGCATGTACATGTAGACAAAAACACACCAAATTGTCCTACTCAAGAGCATGATAGAGATCTAGATACACATGAAACTACACCAAAGCATGTACATGTAGACAAAAACACACCAAATTGTCCTACTCAAGAGCATGATAGAGATCTAGATACACATGAAACTACACCAAAGCATGTACATGTAGACAAAAACACACCAAATTGTCCTACTCAAGAGCATGATAGAGATCTAGATACACATGAAACCACACCAAAACAAGTAGACAATAATATGCCAAATTTTCATGACAAGAGCATGATAGTGAAATAGAAAATATGAGACAGCCAAATGTTGGGGTACCACAAAATCCTGACACAGAGATACTAATACAAAATATATCTGCTGAGCCAGACACAATGCCTACAATATTACAAGACAATACTACAACTGGTCTTGCTTTAAAACCAGCTAATACTGTTACACCAAATATGAGTGTTCAAAACAGAAAGAACATAAGGAAAAACCAATCAAAAATAGAGGAAAGAAATATTTCTAACTCTCAAAGAGCAAGAATATTGAGTCTAGAAAACGAAATTCTACAACTGAAGAGAGTAATTGAGACTATACAAAATACATCAATTGGCACAAACAACAATATACATGTAGAAGCTCCAAACACAAACCATGGAAGCAATTCTATAACTAACAACTGCCAAAACAACATACCAAATCAGCAATATAGTAGCTGTAATACTTGCCCCCACCACTCGTGCAATGATAGACAACAATCTTCCAACCTCCAACAAGAGCTAATGGAACAACGTCTACGCTCTCTAGAAAACCACATTAGTCTCAGCACGGCTCTAAATCTTCATATCTCATCACAATCAAGAATAGTAAACCAACAGCCAACTCAAATACCTTATGTGCAACCACCACAATTTCTGGGACATAACACCTATTCGAATCAAATGGGGTATAATACATATCATCCTAATAATTTCAATGGAGGACAGATGTACCAACAAGGTGTTCCACAATTTGGATATCCTACATACAACAACCCCTGCCATCTAAATCAAGGAGGGATCTCACATTTTGGCACACTACCAAATCAAAATATCAATATATCAAGACCACATACAAGTCATCAAGTACCAACATTTCATCAAGTTCCAACATTTTGTCCGCCAACATATCGTCCGCCAACATATCAACTGCCTACATACCAACATGATCAACAAACTAGGCCAATTCATATAAACTACCAACAAAGGCAATCATCATCAATTGTTCAACCAACAACAACATTGAGATCAACCCCTCAATTAAGCCATAATATTCAGCCTATGAACAAAAATGCCTATAGTTCAAGTATAAATGAAGAAAATACTTCCGAACAACTCACAAACAGTATTACCTACCTCAACCAACAGGAAAAACCACACACTATCAATCCAAACCATTCACTTAGTACTTCAGAGATTAACATAGAGCATCAGACTAAAAATAGTGGGGCTGAAATATTAGATCACATTTCACACACCCAATTGGAAGACCCAAACAATCAAGACGAAGAAACTAAAATCACACAAATCCAAAGTCATCCTTTTCGGCAAAAAGGCCTCAAATACAAACCACCAGACAATACAACTCTACTCGAAGAAATGATGGAATCAGAGAAGAGACAATCGATATAGTTACATGTAACATTGAAGGCGTTACATCTAACACAGCATTTCTGGTCTCTTTGGCATTGGACAACAAAATTATATGTATTCAAGAACATTTTTTATGGGAATTTCAAAAACAATTTCTCTCTGATATACTTCCAAATATCGACAACTTCACATGCTATCACGACTCAAACGATCTAATAGATGGATCAAAATTACCAAAAGGACAATCGGGGGTCTCAATTTTATGGCCAGATTCATGGAGCAGGAACGTTAAGAAATTAAAAGAGGGAAATGAAAGAATTGTAGCTATCACCTTATCATCAAACTACAATATCTGCATAATCAATGCGTATCTTTCAAATAATGATAAAGACTCGGCTTATGAGTATTCAGAATGTCTAGATATAATCGTTGATATAATACAAAAACATCAAGACTTTTATGAAATAATCCTCTGTGGGGATCTCAATGGAACTTTATTACATTCAAGATCAAACAAGCATGATAAATTACTGAAAAACTTTGTACAAGAATTAGGCCTTCAAACAGCTGGAAATTATGACTCAAAAATGACTTTCTTTCATCATTCTGGACAAGCATCATCTCAAATCGATTACATTTGTAACAACAAATATATCAATCTTCAAAGAACACAAAATTTGGGACCGTTCAGCGACAAATAGCTCAGCACATGTACCAGTTGAAACAAACACCACTGTAACAATTCCAAGTACGGCAAATAGAAAACCATCTGAAGGAACCTCATACAAAAAACTTCTTTGGGATGAAATAAACACTGAAATATACAACTCAAATTTATCAGAGGGTCTCCTTAAAAATAAACCTGAGGATTCAACTTCAGACCAACTGCAAACATTTACAAATGAATTACTGAAAGCAACAAAGGTAGCTGTTTCAGCAAAACCTATCAAATTACAAGGGCCAAAATGGAAAGCAACGCCAACCGTACGAAAACGTCTGAAATCATGTAAACAGCTATATTCACAATGGAAAAATCAGGGAAGGCCACAAAACCATCCGTCACATACTGAATTAAAAACAGCAAAGAAACTTTTGAGAAACTCACAGCATATCATTCTTATGGACAAACTACTAGACCAAAATATTCCTCCTGATCTATTACAGCTTATTAAGGGACTATACACAGATTTAGAACCAAAAATAAAGTGGATGGGGGATATCAGTGATAGTTTTAATATAAGACAAGGAGTAAGACAAGGAGGCATTTTATCTACACACCTCTATAAATTGTATGTCAAAGATCTACTTGAAGAACTCAAAAACAACTCCATTGGCTCCCATCTAGGAAATATTTACATTGGTGCACCTACTCGTGCAGATGACATTGCCTTATTGAGCTCAGACTCATCGGAAATGCAATTAATGCTTGACATTATAGGTAGATATGCTGATCAGCATCAATATAACATCCATCTAACAAAAACCAAAATAGTACAGTGTAATACAAAAGAAAAAGAAAACAGTTGGGTTTTAAAAGGAAAAACTATAGAACCAACAGATGCCACAACACATTTAGGTCTTCAAAGAACAAACAAAAGAGAAAATGAAATTAATATTGATGACCGCATTATATGCATTTTAAAAGTAGCAAGAAGAACAAAATACTCCTTAATGAGCTCCGGTCTTCATGGAACAAATGGGGTTGACCCAATTACTGGATATAACATCTATAAAACATCTATTCTCACAAGGCTCCTATATGGTTTAGAAATACTACCACTTACAAAAGGACAAATTGAAATACTAGAAAAATTTCATAAAAATACCTTGAGACATATTCAATCTCTTCCGCAAAAAACAGCTACATCAGCAATATATCTACTCTTAGGTGCAATACCAGTTGAAGGAGAGCTTCACAAGCGACAACTATCTATGCTCTACTCTTTATTATCGGCCAAAAACCAAACTGTTCAAGATCTTGTACAAAGACAATCATCAATCAATTTACAATCCAAAAAGCTTCTTTTGTGCAATGGAAACCCTACAAATATATAATCTTCCAAATATATGGGAACTTCAAAGCAGTCTACCTACTAAATGTAATTGGAAAACACTAGTGAATCTCAAAATGTCAAACTACTGGAATAATATTCTTCAAATTGACACAATCCAAAAGACATCACTTAAATATTTAACTATAAATCAAATTAAAAAAGGAAGGCCGCATATCTCCTATACCATATTTCAACCTACAATTCTTGATGTTCGAAAAGGTATAATCAAAAGTAGGATGATGACACGAACGTATACCCTACAAGCTGATCGTCATAAATTCAGCAGATATTAAATTGCTCCAACTTGTCCGATGTGCATTCAAGAACCAGAAGACCATACTCATATGCTTACCACCTGCTCAGCATTAAGTGAGACAAGAAAAGAAAATTTCAACCGAATTAAAACCTATGTAACCAAATTCATTGTAGAAATGAAGTGGAAAGAGACATTCACTGATAGACATAAAATTACAGTCCTTATAATTGACTGTACAAACTTCACACAAATATTTAGTGAAAGCAAGCTCAAAAAAGAAGAACTAGAAATGCTCACAAGAGATATGTGCTACAAGATGCATAACTTAAGACTAAAACTGATAAGTGTGTAATGGCTGTTGACAACTATCACTCAACTTAAAAACTTAAGTCTATTTTAGATTTTAGCAAGTGTATATATATTCACGGAGTGTGTACATAGTTAAAGACTTTTATCCATATTACCCTCAAAAGAGGGGTGTTCCTAACAGAGAAAACTCATACGAAGAAAAGAAGTTCAATGAATAAAAATCCTCAAGAATACTAGAAAATACTTAAATCACTAGAAAACAAAAATATAGATGCAGATGATGATTTAAAAGAAATGTTAAACAATGTTAAAGGGCAGTAAAAGCCCAATAAAACATTTCCAAAATCAAGGAAAGTTTTCAAAAATAAATAATGATTTTCAAACCAAAATTAAGGTTTATGACCCCTTCTGTTGCCATTTTTGTACGAATTTTTCAAACTTCAATTGTATCAAAACTACAGATATAATGAATAATAGAGATAGGCCATTAAGTACATATACCAAGGGGAAACTTGATGGAAAGCATAATTATTTACTGTTTCATTGCATTTACTAGAAAAAGAGTACTTTGTAGCAAATAAACCAAGATTTTTATAGAAAATCCACAGCCTTTAATACAAAAATTTTTGTTATAAAATTTGAAATAAAGATTTCTCACTTGCTTTTCTATGATGTGCTAGTGTTTATTTTCTACAAAATGTTCTAACCAACCTGTCAATACCAAAATACCTCGTGCTGAGTCACTAAAGTCGAGCGCACCGTAAAAGGTGTACTTGATTTGGTCCATATTTTTATTTGTTTTAACCAATAACTACTTTAATAAACTTGTTTTAAGGAAATCAATGCTAGCACTGCATGCAATAATCCTATTTCTATCAGTCATCAAATTGCCAAATATAAGAGTACAAGGATAAAGGCTGTGGATTTTCTATAAAATTTCCATATGTTTAGCATTGAATCAACAAAAGTAACATAATCCTTAAGCAAAATTTTTAAAATATTGAAGATACTATTTCTTTTAACCCGGACACTGATAGTCCTATAACTTAAAAAATGGAAAAGCAAGCGGTCAAGATTACGTGTTGAATGAGATGAATAAATTGAGTAGTCCAGTAACTACCAAAGCGTATGCTAAATTATTTAATATAATGTTAAAAACAGGATACTATCCAACTTCGTGAAATTCTGCATACATAACTTTAGTACATAAATCTGGTGACAAATGTAATTCAAGCAATTACAGAGGAATTTCTTTAAGGTTTATGTACCCTTCTGTAGCCATTTTTGTACGAATTTTTCAAACCTCAATTGTATCAAAACTAAAGATATAATAAATAATAGAGATAGGCCATTTCGTACATGTTCCAAGGGGAAACTTGATGAAAAGCATTATTTTTTACTGTTTCATTGCATTTGATAGAAAAAGAGGACTTTGTGGCAAAGAAATCAAGATTTTTATAGAAAATCCACAGTCTTTAATACAGAGATTTTTGTTATAAAATTTGAAACATAAATTACTCACTTGATTTTCTATGATGTGCTAGTGTTTATTTTTTACAAAAAGTTCTAAGTAACCTGTAAATTCCAAAACACCTCGTGCTGAGTCACTTAAGTCGAGCGCACCCTAAAAGGTGCACTTGATTTTGGCCATATTTATACTTGTCAACCAATAACTACATTTATAAACTTGTTTTAAGGAAATCAATGCTAGCACTGCATGCAATAATCCTATATCTATCAGTCATCAAATTGCCAAATATGAGAGTACAAGGATAAAGGCTGTGGATTTTCTATAAAAATCTTGATTTATTTGCCACAAAGTCCTCTTTTTCTATTAAATGCAATGGAACAGTAAAAAATAATGCTTTGCATCAAGTTTCCCCTTGGAATATGTACAAAATGGCCTATCTCTGTTATTCATAATATCTGTAGTTTTGATACAATTGAAGTTTGAAAAGTTCGTACAAAAATGGCTACAGAAGGGTACATAAACCTTAATCAACTGTTTATCCAAATTATTTAGCAGTATCTTAAATCACCGAATGATTAAAACTTTGGAAAAAAATAACTAATTCCCAGTTTGGATTTAGAGTTAATCATAGAACTACAGACAGTGTATTTATCCTTAAAACTTTAATTAATAAATATATTCATAAATATAAAAGAAAACTTTATGTCTGTTTTGTAATCTTAAAAGGCTTTTGATTCGCTTTGGAGAATTGGAACGCTTTATAAATTAGATAAAATGGGTGTGGGAAAACATATGTTTGAAATTATGAAACAACAGTTTATTCATACTGAAGCATCTTTAAAATATAATGATCAACATTCTAGATTCTTTTCTATTGACCGAGGAGTAAAACAAGGGGACAGTATTAGTCCTACACTCTTTAATATATTTATAAATGACATAGTTGAAAATTTTGAACTCAAAGATTCAAAACCATTGAGAATATTCAATTCTGATATAGGAAATCTTTTATTTGATGATGACCTGATCATTTTATCTGAAAGTAAAGAAGGTCTTAAGAATAGCTTAAATAACTAATCAAATTACTGTGAAAAATGGCAGTTATGTCTAAATACTAAAAAATTGGAACCATACATAGTTAGATTCAACAATGAACAAATTGATAACGTTACTGAAATATAATGATAAACATTCTAGATTCTTTTCTATTGACCGAGGAGTAAAACAAAGGGACAGTATTAGTCCTTTACTCTTCAATTTATTTATAAATGACATAGTTGAAAATTTTGACTATTAAGATTCAAAACCCTTGAGAATATTCAATTCTGATATAGGAAATCGTTTGTTTGCTGATGACCTGATCATTTTATATGAAAGTAAAGAAGGTCTTCAGAATAGCTTAAATAACTTATCAAATTACTGTGAAAAATGGCAGTTATGTCTGAATATTAAAAAAATCAATTGTTTCATTGACACATGTATGCATGTAGCTGGATAATATTATTTTCAAAACTAATTCAACTGACAAACAGACATGTAAAATAGTTACAAAATAGCCAAACCCGGATAAAAGTGTATGAACAATGTAATTAGGTCTATTGTGTTTTATTTTTGTACTATCAATACCAAGTTTACTTTCCACAGCAGTTACTGACTGACTCAGAGTGAGAGATGTCAGAGAAGGTATTTTATTTCACTCATTGGTTATTATATTTTATTAAGTGTCTGTTAGCGATGCGCCGACGTATAGTCATCAATGTGCTGATGGATCGTCGTATGATGTAGATGTAGATGTAGATTTCAATTCGTATCTTATCACCTTTTTTTCCTACGTTAATTCTAGGAGGAACCCCATTCCTAACTCTTTAAATATTTAATTTCCTTTGGGTCAGTCATCATGGCTCCTTTCCGTACACATTTATCGGTTTAAATTGCATTCGTTTTTAATATAATACGACGTTTATTGACAGAACGAGCTAATACTCGACGTCTTGTTTATATTCAGAATTCACGGAAGTTACTGTCGGAAGGGAGACAACTCGAAACGATAATATGGAAGACTCCATTTCACCTGAAGGGGTGTTCTACGATGTGGAATATATTTATTTTAATCTAAATGATGCATATGATTTAAAATTATGCAACAACAATAACCCTCAATAGCAGACATACATAGAAAAGATCCCATGAGTTATAAATTAATTAATTGAGTGGGGAATCCAGAGCAACCATTCAATCTAAAACCCCTTAAAGTCAAGAAAACTATACGCATCCGCATAATTTCCAAATCAAACCCTGGGGCAAGATATGTTAAATGCTTATTAAACGACCTATATGGTTCTCAATTTCTTTATGGACGTACAATCTCAAATATCAGTTTCATAACCTCCACTTCAGTTCTTATATGACAGAAATAGATTTATCGGTATTCAGAGAACTCTCGCATTTTATCAAAACTGGGAATTCCCTCTGACGTGTTTCCAAATTTATAACTACACTAAATATAAATACTGCTTAATTCTGATTTTCCGTGTTGTTAAAAACACGCATCGAAGTCAAGGGAATTATCAAACATGAAGATTATGAAAAGAACATTATAGGAAAGTTGATTAAGTTCAATCCCTTTGTTTGTTTTTACCTTTTAAAGCAGGACAATCATAAGAATCTGAGATGTTCCTTAATGTTTAGAATAAAACGATTGACGTGAGGGAAATTGTTCTGAGCCGCCGGTATAAGTTTACAGATTGCTTGAAAGCAATCGTATCCCAAAAACAAAAACAAGATCATTTAACAAAGAACTACAAAACTGGAACCATACGTAGTTAGGTTCAACAATGACAAAATTAATAACGTTACTGAATATAAATTTCTGGGCACTCTACTAAAAAATAATGGAAATCTAAATGCAATTTTAACAGATTTAGCCAAAAAAGCTAGAAAAGCTCTGTTTTCAATAAAATCACATGCAGCCTTTTTGGGAAATTTCCCTTTTAATGTATCCTGTAATCTTTTTTATTCTCTTATTAAACCAATTTTAACATATAATGCAGAAATATCATACATGGATACATATCAATCTTATTATAGAGCAAAAGTCAGATTAAAATCCCAAAACAAAGATATAGATAATATCTAATATTTGTATAAGACTCCTTTCGAAAAGGTTCATGCTAATTTCTGTAAATATATTCTAGGTACAAAAAAACATCTGCTAATTTAGGGGTTAAAGCCTAACTTGGTAAAATACCAATAGAAAAATATATAAAACACAAGCAATTCTTAATTGGGATAGATTAAATACTGGAAACATAAACCCATTACTAAAAGAAAGTTATGAGGGTCGGTTGAAAACAAAACTTTACGACAAAAGAGATGATTTCAGCTTTCCAATTGTGAACTTTCCATTTTTAAGTACCAACGTTCCAGCAGCACCTACATACGGGGTATATATCTCCCAATTGAGACGATATTCCCGTGCTTGCATTTCCTATCATGATTTTCTTGATAGAGGTTTGCTGCTCACAAGGAAGGTATTAAACCAAGAGTTCCAAATGGTGAAGTTGAAATCATCCTTTCGTAAATCTTACGGACGCCATCATACGACATATTTTCACTTGTACATTGGTCTATGAAAATACCATTGAAAATATATTATCCAATTTCGTATCAATATGTTTAAGTGTCTCTTCGGTCCAAATTGAGTACCGGAAGTTTTAATGAGTTAATCCAATGTTAAAGAAAATAATATAAAATTTAAATTGTAATTGGAATGAAAATGAACAACGTCTCCATCTTGAAAGAGTTCAAAACTAATTGCAAGTTATGCATTCAGGGGCGTAGCTAGGTAATTTTAATGTGTACACAAGCCGGAGAAGGAAGTCATACGGCAGGGGGTCTGGGGCCGCTGAAGGCGCCCCAGAAGCTTTGGGGTAAATGGTGCAAAATCCTGCATTCTCGCAATTTCCGAGGACTTAAAATGACCTCACAGAAATCTTACTTTCAGAAGAAACAAGTCAACTTTGGAAATAAATAACCAGAGAAAAACAAAGAAACCCATACTGTTGGCTTAACAATTTGGTTTTTTTTTCTTATGCGTAGTGGGTTAAAATGGCTTAATTAGATATATTTTATTTGTTACCTGATCATGCTGAACCCACTTCACATTAGAAAACAAACTAATTTCTATGCCAACTCTTTGCAACTTAAATGGTATTTTTTTTATTGAGAAAATACACATAAATTAAAATTCGTATCACATTTCTTTATGTTTTATTTTATGAGTGAACAAGCAGTGTTTTTCAACTTTTTTTCTCTGAAGGTTAATTCTGAAAAATCAATGCCCAATTCCTTTCCTTTTTTCTACTAAAGATGTCCAAAACAATGTCTGCTTTAATTTTTTTTCTCGGTATATGTTCAAAAGACCGAGTCCAGATAAACGATTCGTTTTCATTGTATTTCTCAAGTAGGTCTTCACTCTTCTCGTGGTACTAAAAGACCGTTCTGCCGTTGCCGTCGAGACCGGAATACATGCAAATACATTAAGTATCTGAAAGATTACCGGGTATAAATCCTTGTCTTTAACATTTAATGTTTCCTGCAGGTTGTTAGGGATGTTATCAAAAACTCCAGTTCATTTTGCTAACCACCTCCGAATTTCAGATCGAAATTTGTCTTTTGTAACATGGGCATCATCTGCATATTCATTAAAGATTATGTCCCCAACAGCTTAAGTAAGTTGGTCAATGTTTTTGGGGATTAACTTTTGTGCGACATAACGCGGCTCTGCTGTCAGAAGTCTTGTATTCAACTCTTCTATCAAATGAATGACGAAAGGTAGATACATGTTCAGTTTCCAGTATTCAGAAGGGGTTTGCGCTGGTGCATTGGGTCTATTACGTTGGGCTCCACGGTTTCTGGGCATTGACGGATCATTATTGACAGTTGCGGCAAGTTCAACTGGAGAATCTTACAAGGAGTTCCAAACTTCTGGGTCGTTTCTCTCGTCATTTAGCTGCATGACAACAACCTTGGATTCGTCAGCAGCAACAAAGAGGTCACATTTTTTTTTCTGTAAGAGACATAACAATGCAACAAGTTCTGATAAAACATGTTCTGAAGCAACAAGGGTAAATATAAAGTCAAACTTTTCGATAGAAGCTTGATATGGACCTGCCTTTGAATCACCATGTTGTAAAGATAATTCTCCCAAAGCTGCATGTGCTGTTGAAAAGGCGGATTTGAACGTGAAAAGGGCTTCTGATCTTGCAGCCCAGCGTGTTTCACACAGCGTTTTCAGCTTTTGGCGTCCTTCAATATTGTCTTTTGAAGTGTTGTCATTAGCAAGATGCTTCTTGAAAATGCCAAGCTTCTTAGCGGAGTAGTCAAACATGAATGCTATTTCCTGAAGGGTATTCATCACGTTCCTGATTAACGGCTCCTTACAAGCGTGAATGATTGAAAGATTAAGATTGTGTGCTTTACAATGAGTATAGACTGCTCCAGGTACCACTTCTTTAATTCTTGCCTGTACGCCTCTGTATTTTCCGGCCATATTGGCAGCACCGTCATAGCCCTGACCACGCATTTTATTTTTAATAACACCTTTAGCTCTAAGGTTCTCTAGAAAAGACTCTGTCAGAGACTCTCCTGTGGTTGCTTTACATTCTGCAAAACCAATAAGCTCTTCTCGAATTCGTAATTCGCTCGGATCATAAAAACGCAGACATAGCGCCATCTGTTCTATCGTGTCAACGTCTGTAGCCTCGTCTGCCATAAATCCAAAACATGGGGCTGCATTGCAAGTTTTGACTATATCATCACTAATAATTTCCCCACATATCTCAATTATTTCATTTTGTATTTCTGGAGAAAGATAAGTTGTTTTATTAGTTGACTGAATATTCTCAAGCTTGTGTGATACCAAGTGTTCCCGTAGGAGGTCATTGTCCTTGCTTCTATACTGCAGTAGAGTCATAAAATTGCCCTTATCTTCCTCGTGTCCACGTAAGGCAATATTTTGTTGACCACAAAATATGATTGTTTCTATGATTATTTCAAAAATTGGACGATTCCTGGTAACAATTTTATCATAATGGCTTGAGATCTGTCGAGTAACACTCTTAGGTTTACCTTCCATAACATCGAGAAAGTCATCTGCAGCTGACAAAGAAGTTTCGTGACTTTTCATTGTTATGTGACGCTGTATAAGTTTTCTTATGTTGCTCCAGTCGGTAACATGATTGACTCCGAAAGTCTTCTCCTTCGACGTTCCACTTTTTGGACCAAAGAACCTACATGGTGCACAGTAGACACTATCCGTGGTTTTTGAATATTTCATCCACGTGTGCTCCAGAAACCATTTAGCCTTTGCTCTTCTAGTAGAATTCGAAATCACTCTGGAATAAATATCAATCTTCTCTGTATTTTATGCAAATTTTATTTCAAAAGAAATAGTCCTCCAAAGGGATAATTTAAAACCCCTCATTAAGCATACAATTTAGATGAACCCTCTTATAAGGCACATGTACTAAGTCTCAAGATTATTGGACTACAACGTCACCCTGAGTGACCAAAGAATTATTCCTGTTCGGCGACGGACGGACCAACACACAGACGGGACCGACAGACGGATGAACAGACCAAAAAGCACAATGACCATCGATTATCGTGGATAGGGCATAACAAAATCAAATCATTTTTTCTCTTCAACAATATTAAATCAAATTTAAGATAAAATTCTAAAAATGGTCTAGTTAGTAAAGGTTAAAAATGGTGGTAAAGGGTGGGGATTGGATGCATGTGGATCAGTACTTCGCGAAACAAAGTTTTTTTTATTCAAATTAGGGTTACGGAAAAAAACCCTTTAAAACTGAATGCATGGAAAATACGCACTTTTATTTAAAATTGGGAACATGTAACTTGTTGAACGAAAGAGGCACCCGTCTTGCACTAAAATAAAAAAAAAACGTGAAAACACGTTGAACGTCAAATGAAAAAAAAAGTTGCACGGAAATTAATCTTTACCACCCCGTTAAACTTGTGTTGGACTTGACTGTTTAATAGATATAGGAACATGTGGTGTGAGTGCCAATGAGACAACTCTCCATCCAGATAACAATTCAAAAAAGTAAACCATTGACTGTTTAAGACTTATACATACCTCACAGGAAATTCATAAGAATGAATTGATGTCCATGGTCTCTTAAGAATGTCACATTTTATTTCATCAGCTATTTTGGAATCTTCTAAAAAGATGTCAGGGTAAGGAGGCATAGAAGACGCGACAATTGTGTTTTGACACCCGGAGGACTCAGCCATTTTAAATTGTTTGCATCAGCAGCAGAATTACAATGCTGGTTTCGTAAATGAAAGAGAAGACTAGTTTTCGGAATGGAATATAGCTACAAAGTGATCATTAACATATTTGCAAAAAAAAATTATTAACTTCATTACTTTAGTTTTATTCTTACTAGATTTACCATATTTTTATTTTTGTGAAATTTTCGATGTGTACGCAACTCCGTTTTTTGCGTACGGGTTGCTACGCGCCTGCTGCATGTTAACTGTTTTCAAGAACAAGGGACCTAACTCTTTGAATCCCTAGCACGTCTGTGTCAAATATTTTCATGAACATATGCTAAACACCTTAGTAACACAGGTTTTTCATTTCTGTGTTGCAAATGGTGCTAAAAAATCATTGATGAAACTGACAAATATAAAAGCAATAATGATGTAAAGAGGTATCTACCTTTAGCTAGATTTACCCTCTGAAGTAAAATGACAATTTACACAAGAAATGATTCTATAACATTACTCTCTGTTTATTAAGAGCCAATCTCGTTTTTCTTTGATGACATATTCGTTTTTAATAGTGACACAATGTTGACTTCTGTTCCCCTATTTTTCGACACTTTTACCTAGTAGTTCTCTGTTTATTTTACACATTATTGTCAATATAATGGAAATTTTTACGACTATCATACAAGTGAGAGGTTTAGCTAGCTATAAAACCAGGTTTAACCCACCATTTTTTTTCTTCTAAAAATGTCCTGTGCCAAGTCAGGAATATGGCATGGAAATCGTTTCTATGTTTGTTGCATTGTCGTTTGTTTTTTGTTCCACTGCAGTGTTTCTATTGTTTCATTGTTTTCCTCTTATAGTTAATGTGTTTCCCTCGCTTTTAGTTTGTAACCCACGGATTGCTTTCTGTCAATAGATTTATGACTTTTGAACAATGGTATACTACTGTTGCCTTTAATTGCCTAAGAAAACATGACAAAAACACCCACTCAAGTTCAAAATGTATAATGGTGCCATATATAACATTCATGTCCTTTTCTAACTCCTGGTGTTTCAATATATTATTTGGTTAAAATACACTAGACATTAATAATTGATAAACATGGATAAATCTGTAATTCGCAATCAATCTAATGAAAAGTTCACTATAGATTTCTTGAAATACAAGAAACACAAAATTGAAAAACCTAACAATTCTAACCCAGGACCAGGATAACTTCAAAATAGGATGGCCAGGTCAGTGGGTTTTTTCTGACATGTTTTGAAAGAAATACATATAATTATGTATACATGTGTTAAATATAATATTCAGATTCAGATAAAATGTAAACTACATGTATATGCAGAATTAATCAAAATGAAGTTTATCCCATTGAAGCAGATCTTCGTGTAGATGTACATCATGTCACACATTAAATAAAGTATACCCTAATTGATATTATACCAGTATCATTTACATGAGTAAGATGCAAGGCTTCCAAAACGGTCATTTATTCCGGTATTTTGTATAATGTCCGGTAAAAGTCCGGCTGGGCAAGGATAAAACAGTCATCTACTTTCAGTTTTCAAGGCGTCATTTTAAGAAGATCATAAATAAAACTAATAAGTCTACAGTATATAACATTCAATTCACAAGACATGGTAGATGTCTGGTTACTGTGTTACCTGCTATTATATCATATACATTGGCATCATTAAAAATACCATAATCTCATTCAAGGCTGTGAAAGTGCTTTAGGAAGCTTGGTTTCATGGTGATCAGCTGGCTTAACCTTAAAAGGAATGCAACTGTTCTATAACCATAAACAAGCGTGCTAACAGCTAGAGATTGAAACCTTAAGAATTACAATTCTAAAAGAGCTGACCAAACAAAGTCAGTCTTAATATAAGTCACATTCTAAGATCAACTTTACCTCAAGAAAATTGAAAACAATTGAATATTGTTCTTAACCAAATATGAAAACTACATCACATTTTTTGGTAGCATATGAAAATGATTATGTGTATTCATTTTAAAATATTACTAACAATGCTTCAGAATTGTGTTCCAACAGCTATTAGTCTCTTTCATGTTTAAGAATTGATAAGAATGCCATTAACTTTAACATCAGATCCATGCTTTCGTTCTACAATGAGTAAAATCAACGTGTTATAACTAATTAACTTTACTTTCAAGGGAGTTGAAATACGACATAAACTATAAACCCAGATATGTCTTGACTTTTTGTTATTTTGATAGTAAAATGCAAATGTTGAAAATTAAATAGAAATACTTTATCACATGTAGGTTATGAAAATAAAGTGTCATCATTGATAGCAGGATTGAAATTTTGTATTTCGTGTTTCGTCTATAAATGACGCATCAGTGACGCATCAAAACTATATACCCCAATGATAATTGTGGCCAAGTTTGGTTAAATTTGGCCCAGTAGTGTCAGAGAAGATTTTTGTAAAAGTTAACGGCCGAAGAACGCCGTACGACAGACACCAAGTGATGAGAAATGCTCACATGTCCCATTGGGCCAGGTGAGGTAAAAATCATATTCTTTTGTAAAGCGAATTGAACGTCATATATAGTGGGCTACCACAAGTTTATCAAAACCTAAAGCTTCCTATATGACAAGAAGAATTCATCAATCAACTTCCATTAGATGCTTGACCACTGGATATGATGCAACATATCAATTCATTTTTGAGGAGTAACAGTAGATGAAAGTAGTGCAGAATGGACTCTTCCAGAGCACATGAGTTTAAGCCTTTTTTGTGAGGAATTTGTGATATAATCTTAAGATATGTGTGTACAGTTTGTTGACCATTGCTGATTGTTCTTCTTTTGTCTTTGAACTGACTTTTTATCCTCTCCCCTTTTTGATTTTTTGACATTTGGTAACGGTCTATTTTTATGACAAGATAAGCAAAAACAGAGAACTTTTTTATTAGTAAAGCTCGCATCATACAAAGCATTCATCACAACCCAGTTATTCCTGATAACAATCTTCCATTGATGAAATACTAACATTCAACTCTTGAACTCAAAGATGCGCAATATGACTGCAGTTAAGTAAAGATGAACTGAAACTCTTCACATTTATAAATTAAATTAGAAACAAATATAATATTCCTATGTTGGTAAACATTTCATTAACCTGAGCTATATCTCTGGAAAAGAGAAAGAACCAAGCAAAACTGGTACAGATTTCCGTATTTTAATAAATCTTTAATGGTTCATGAATAAAAATGATAAACAGGGGGGGGGGGGGGAATAATTCAATAAAAAAATATAATATAATTTAAAGATAATAATATGATTTCAACCATGATTTGTTTAAATGAGTACTCCACTAACAGTTTCAGCAGCTAGAGTACTTTATCATTTGTAGGTAAGGGATGCTTATTATTCAAAAATATTATAAAAACGCCCAAACAATTAATAAAAATAGTGTACTTGACATGCCAAAAATGATTTAATAAAATTAAAATCAACAACACATTCAGCAAAACGTAATCAAACTAAAACTCAGAACAGCAACCTGACAACCCTGACAACTCAATATGAATAAATTAAAATTTAAATATAATACCTGCACATATGCAATAGCAAAACAAGTATATGTAATAAGATCAAATTGATGCTTAAAATATATATCATGTTCTTGTCTTCACTGTATATAAAAATATCATTTAATATTCACTGTCTAATTAATGATCAATGATATCTTAAAGCTCATTTATGACAGTGAAAGTACTTTATGAAAACAATATTTCAAGACCATTACAAATGAAACTATATGGATCAAGGGCCAATTCTACTTTAAAGAGATTTGCTGGATTAATCTTATACAGGCATTGGATGCTTAAAGCAGATTTTTGGATCACAAGAAAAAAATAAACCGTTAAAACACTGCCCAAAAATGTCAACCTTTATAAAACAGTTGCATTCTATCTAAGGTAAAATTTGCTTCAAGAAAATCTAATTGCTTATTATTGATCTTATCTGCACTGTAATATGATGTTAGCAACAATGAAAATGTTTTGGTGTAGGATTTTAAAAATATTTTGTAGAATGCCTCCATATTACGATTTCAGCAGTGGTTAGTTTCTTAAATCATTGAAACATATTAAATGCAATTTTAAAAGCTTTTACACATAAGGAAGTTACCAGATCAAAGGCTCTGACCTACAATTTGTAAGACATAAAATGGAACGTTATATCTTTGCAGCTGTACATTCAAGAAAGTTGAAATTTGAAACCAATTCAACAGAAAGAACAGAAAATAAAAATGCATGACTTTTTCTCCAGTCTTTCAATAATGTGAATATGAATACATGTATTACATTACTAGCAATTCACAGACAATTTTTTTTAAAGAAATACACGATTATATACAACCAATAAAACTACTGTCAGAGGACTATTAAGAGTTCAAGATAAAATATAACAAAAATTAAAATTCTAAAAATAATGACATTTTTCTTTTAATGACTGCTGGAGAAACAATATAAAACAAAATCTAAAACGAAAAGTATTTATTATTCTTCAATTTTTATATTGTTTCACTTACATTCATTTGATGAAACTATACTCACTAATACACCATCACCCAAAGACAGAGTTATAGAATAACTTGGCTTCAACTCACATTTACCCTTGTAAAACCATGAAACTAAGGTCCTCAACTTTGTCTTAAAATTGAAGTATTACATAGAAAATCATGTGGATAGCTTACAAATATAATTGATGTGTTTTTATTTTTACATTGTCAACATATTAATATACATTAATGAATATCTTACATAAAAAGTTCCAATTTCCCTGAAAAGTCAGGCAAGATGGGGCAATATCAGACCCTGTATTTATATAGATAGGAGTAAATAAACTTCAAATGACATTTCAACAAATCATCAAAACTCCAAATGACATTAAAACAAATAAAACTTCTGTTATTAAAGTATTAAGGCCTTTCAACCATTTCAATATAAAAACATGATAACCTTTAAAAATTTGTAAAAGCCATACAACTTTTCAAACAATTGCAGTTTAAAATGATATGTATCAATCTTAAAATAAAAATCCATTGCAAAAGGAAATAGCAAGATTTTAATGGTAAACCAGGTAGTTCGTACTCAATTTCAACTCTATTTACTAAAAATGAAGAAAAAAAATTATATTATAATTTACACACAAAATTCAAATATCAAAAATTAACAGAAACACATTAAGTTATCACTTTTTAAGTGTGTCTTTGTAATAACCCCTTCTGACAAATTTTAATTTTTTTTTTTGGATGGGAAAAATCTTCAAATTAATTGTCTATACTTCTCAGTGCAATACAAGAATGTCTAACACAATTTCTTAATTTCTTTACCTCATAGTGTGCCAGGTCATAGATTCCATCTATGCTACAACCAACAGAGTTAAAGCACTAGTGCACTACTTAATCCAAACTAGATTTTTAAGTCAACCTAAAGCTAAATATGTCATGGCTGAAACAATTATTTCACAATTGAAACAACAAATTATATAATAAACATAACAAACAATAAGTAAATAAACAAAAATAAGTACAATAAAATGACTTTAATTCTTTAACAATCCAAAACATTTTCCAGCATAAAAAAACTCCATTTGTGCAGATCAACATATATAAGTTTTATTCTTAACTATTCACAGCATCATAAAAGGCCCTTCTCGTCTATATCAACAAATGACTTTTATTCTTAGCAATCCAAAACAATTCACAGCATAAAAAGCCCCTCTCGTGTATATCAACAAATAACTTTTATTCTTAGCAATCCAAAACAATTCACAGCATAAAAGGCCCCTCTCATGTATATCAACAAATGACTTTTATTCTTAACAATCCAAAACAATTCACAGCATTAAAGGCCCCTCTCGTGTATATCAACAAATGACTTTTATTCTAAGCAATCCAAAACAATTCACAGCATTAAAGACCCCTCTCATGCAGACAATTTGAATTCATTCACAGTAATAGACTAGACAATAAAAGTGTATGTACAACAGACTCTTATTAAGGGCTATTACAATAGCCAGGAAGGGAAGATGTATACATGTACTTAAGTAATATGTCATTTATGATAGTATGTCAATTGATGTTTACAAAATTACCACAAATGTATTTCATGTATACAATATTACTACAAAAGTATTTCATGTATACAAAATTACTACAAAAGTATTTTTAAAGTTGTAGAAGAGTTTGACAGTCCCACATCCATTTTGATGGAATAGCCTTAACAAGTTTTTGCTTTACTCCTATATTCATTGAGATATGTGATATTTAAGCTCTTTGTTCCTGTGATACTAGTTATCTATATGTTTAAGGATAGGTGATAACTTCTAATAACTTTGTAGAATACACAATATTATGAATAATAAAAAGGGATTTCAAAAATTATGGATAATGCAAGAACCTTCCACTCTTTATACAACATGAAGAGCCAGAATGTTTCCAGCACTTTAACAAAAATTAATGCAAGTAAAATAACTCAAACTTAAACTACATTTTTTTGCTTTTAAACATATGTATGTGGCTTCACATTTGACATTAAATTGTTTACAATGATACTTGTCTGTTCAAACATTTGATGGTCGTTTACACAACAGGAACATATACAAAACTGAAAGATGTTTTCAAAAAATTCAACACACCATTCATTCAACCTTCTCGACTCTCATTATTAATTCTACAGTATTTCATATGCATTCTAAAGTATAAATCCAAGTTGTTGGCGTTACAAGAGATCTCCATGATAGGCATTCAACATGTACAGCTTAAGCTCAACTTGTCTTGCACCATATTCTATCAAGCCACAAGTCCAGCATTCTTAGCCATACCAAAGAATAAACTGTTAGAGTCTTTCAGTAAGTTATTTGGTGAATCAAATTCTTTGATGACACCAGCATCTAATACCATTACCCTGAAAGTAAAATAAATAAGCTTTATAATAAATATGATCAAATGCTTCTCTTGCAAGAATCTGACAACATTCTATTATAATATGTGTTGGGACAAATATTATTCACTTATTAAAAGGCTTACTCTAAATTTTCAAAGGCTTGTACCATTGAAACAAAACCTGAGAAGTCTGAAAAGGTCTTTAAAATAAAATTTTCATTAAAGTGTGGTCAGATTCCAGTGTCAGGGCTAAGTGTGGACCAGCGATTTTTTTTTTTAAAGTTTGGAAAAAATTATTTTGCAATGTATCATTTTCTTGAAATGAGCCTTATTTTTTTCTATTTTTCTTTCTTATGCAAATTAAGAGATGACACATTCAAAAATTCTTATAATTTGAAGAAAAAAAAAATATTTGCAGCTAAAAACCTAGCTCAATCATTTGCTGACCATTTAGTTTTTATTTGGTTGCTTTCTCCTCAATGTATACTGGTACTTTACATTGCCCATTATTTAAAACCAGGCTAAATAAGACCCTAGCCCTTGTTCTTACCGTGTATAATCCATTATTGTATTAAGTCTATGAGCTATAGTCAATATAGTACAATCAGAGAATTCTGTCCTGATCGTGTTCTGTATGAGGTCATCTGTCTCCAAGTCAACAGCTGCCGTAGCCTCATCTAGAACTAGTATTTTGGTCTTCCTCAACAAGGCTCTGGCTAAACACACCAACTGTCTCTGACCAACACTGAAATAATAATTGAATTAATCATCTCATCAAAAACTGTATACTAACAGGAAACTGCATGATTCATGGTCTTTTTGGAAAATATTGCTAGAGTGTCTAAGGAAAATCTACTAGAGATTCTTTACATTTTGGAGTCATATAAAAAAAAACATAGAACCAGTTAGATTAAACTTTAACAACAAGTCATAGGTGTTCCAATATGACTTCAAAATGGGCCCTTTTACTCAAATATATTTTCATGTACAATTCAAAATTGTTTGTTATTTTGGAAAAATGGTTCAAAGCGCATGACATCCTTTGTGATTTATCCCATTTGGTTATCAAATTATGCTACTGGATATCGACTGCTGAATGGCCAATATTTGTTTCAAAATCAGCAAATTGTTTTGATTTTTCTGACAGTCTGGCATATATTGTGAGGTATCATCTGAGGTTTAATCCTCCATTGCTAAACCAACAAGCTTTGAAGTTGTATCCTTTGTTACAGCGTTCATGTTGAAACCGCCTGGCATGTAATTATATAACCAACCAACATTATAAGGGTTTCCCCTCATTTAATGCAATACCTCCAACATTTCATATAACTTTACCTGAGGTTTTCTCCACCTTCACTACATTCATGCTGCAGTCCTTCAGGCAGGTTACTGACAAATGTTTTAAGATGAGCATGCTCTAAAGCTTTCCATAGTTCCGCATCTGTGTAGGAACTAAATGGGTCTATGTTCATCCTCAGACTTCCAGAAAATAACACTGGATCCTGAAAAAAGAAGTGGTTTACTCACAAAAATACCAAACATCTGAAATTCTATTTATAGTTAATCAAAGAAAATAATTTGATGACTACCCTTTAGCATATTGAAGCAGCATTATATTCCTTTAATATGCACATCTTCAGATTCATTAACAGAAAAGTTTAATTTCATCAATATCCATCTGGTCCTTCCAAAATAGTTGGGACTAAAAAAGCCCATGCAAAGACACAGTGATTCATATATGCCCCTTGCAAAATATGTGTGTTTGCACTGTGTAAAACAACAATCAATGAATCCATCTTTAACTTCTAATAAAAGGTGTACCAGTAATATCACCAGTAATAAGGACATGTTATTTCATACAAATGATAATATAACAATGGTACTTGATCCCTTATAGAGTATTACAGCAATATTTAATGTGACATCCTATCATAAGGATAATTCAATAATTATTACCTGAGGTATAATGGTGATCTTTGCCCTCAGGTCATGAAGACCTATGGTTGATATGTCTATACCGTCTATGATGATATTACCCTGAGATTTCTCCAGAATTCGAAACAGAGCTAAAGTCAGGGAGGATTTACCAGCACCTGTACGTCCAACTATTCCAATCTGTAAATAAAAAGTCGAAAAATTCTCAACATTATAATTAATTGTTATGTGAATATCAATGAAGTAAATATATACTATAGATTTGTATACAGACTTTGGCTAAAAGCATGAAATCAAATATCCATGAAAATACAATGTTTCTACAGTTAACCATGTGGTGTCAATGGCAGATCTTCTATTGTTTTTATTAATTCTTATTGACAATTTTCTAGACCTTATAAATAATTAAAAAGCTTGACATATAGCATTATTGTATTGACTCCAGTCCATTGATGAAGACTGAAAGCCGCCCTCTGTATGTTATTTTGTTGATTGGTTCCCGTTTCTTTTGTGTATACTAGAATATGTCCTTATATCAAACAAGAGTGCACACGCTGAAATGTCTCGCCTTCTATAATAATCATTGATATTATGTTGATAGTCCTAAGTATAAAGCTAAGCTTTATTACAACTGCCACATAAGCTTAACATTAACCAAGATAACTAAACAAAGACCAATGAACCTTGAAAATGAGGTCAAGGTCAGATGAACCAGGCAGACATGTACATCTAACAATGCTTCTATACAACATACATAGTTGACACATTACTTATAGTTTAAGAAAAATAGACCAAAACACAAAAACTAAACACTGTGCAATGAACCGTGAAAATGAGGTCGCGGTCAAATAAAACCTGCGTGACTGACATAAAGATCATAAAATATTTCCATACACCAAATATAGTTGACCTATGGCATATAGTATTAGATAAAAAGACCAAAACTTAAAAACTTAACTTTGACCACTGAACCATGAAAATGAGGTGAAGGTCACATGACATCTGCCCGCTAGACATGTACACTTCACAATCATTCCATACAACAAATATAGTAGACCTATTGCATATAGTATGAGAAAAACAGACCAAACACAAAAATTTAACTATAACCACTGAACCATGAAAATGAGGTCAAGGTCAGATGACACCTGCCAGTTGGACATGTACACCTTACAGTCCTTCCATATACTGAATATACTAGCCATATTGCTTATAGTATCTGAGATATGGACTTGACCACCAAAACTTAACCTTGTTCACTGATCCATGAAATGAGGTCGAGGGCAAGTGAAAACTGTCTGACAGACATGAGGACCTTGCAAGGTACGCACATATCAAATATAGTTATCCTATTACTTATAATAAGAGAGAATTCAACATTACAAAAAATTTGAACTTTTTTTTCAAGTGGTCACTGAACCATGAAAATGAGGTCAAGGACATTGGACATGTGACTGACGGAAACTTCGTAACATGAAGCATCTATATACAAAGTATGAAGCATCCAGGTCTTCCACCTTCTAAAATATAAAGCTTTAAAGAAGTGAGCTAATGCCGCCGCCGTAGCCGCCGCCGCCGCCGGATCACTATCCCTATGTCGAGCTTTCTGCAACAAAAGTTGCAGGCTCGACAAAAATTCAAATGTTGTGTATTGAACCATAAACTACAAAATACTGTTACAAAAGCTCAAATTCATTACTGCTGCTCCTCTTTTGTATGAAACAGCAAATTCCATGTTAGCAAATGGACATAGTAGAATGTTTGAAATATTCTATAGAAATTTTATTGAAATATGTTATATTTATGACGATTAAGAACACACATGGCTACCTTTTTTATTAATATAGATATATCAACGTCAATCTTTTGCAATGGGAACTCCCAGTAGGATAAGAGATATAATGAGTTCTTCATCTGAAGTATTTGTTCTGCGTTCATTTTTAAAAACTTACCTTTTCAGTTGGGTCTATTTTACATGATATTCCTTTGAGTACCAGGTCCAGACCTTCTCTGTATCTGACACCATAGTCATTGAACTCTACACATCCCTTGTCAGGCCAAGAGGAGGCTGGCTTCTTATCCTCTATCTCCCAGGCAGCCTAAAAAAGCAGAATATAACCAACATTAGTATTATAAATTGGGAATGTGTCCATGGGACACAGATAATGGCGCTGCTCTTTTATAAGATTATAATGGGACATAACTCAAGAACAGTTAAAGTGATACCACCTAAATTTGTACTCAATGTGTTTTGTGGTATACAATTTACCTCTGTAGGAGTTTCTGTGTATTCCTTTACTCTTTCTACAGCTACAATGTTTGTCCCTAATTCTGTCGTCATTCTAACTGACTACTCCTTGAGTAGGGATATATATAAAATAAGAACTATTTACCTCTGTAGGAGTTTCTGTGTATTCCTTTACTCTTTCTACCGCCACAATGTTTGTCTCTAATTCTGTTGTCATTCTCACCAACCAATTCAATGTTTGTGTCACCTGTAATGGTAGTAATATATAAATCTCCAATATATACAGAATTAATACGATATTGGTATCAAATATGAAAAGTGTCACATAAAAACATTAGAAGTCACATTTTTTACTTAAAAATAACAAATACTTTTTTTTAAAAGGTACCAATTTAACACTATAGTTCGATCTTTGAATATTTTTTTATTGGTACTTATATTGATTTTGTTTCTAATAAATCAAAACTCAACTGAAGATAAATATTGTTATGCAGTTATGAAAAGGTATGGTCCTACATTTTGTAATTATATTTCGGCATTGCACAAGGTCATGCTTTTCTAAGACTGTTTGTGACCTTCTTTACACTATATCCATTGGATGTGCACAGATTGATACTTTAGTCTGGAAGAACATGATTTATGTATAAGTTGATCCTGGCTTTAAACTAGCATTCAGTTATTAAAGGTACTCTGTGATAAGTAGTTTTTGCCTTTAGTTTTTATGTTAGTTTTCTTTGGCGTTGTACCAATCTGATGAGTCAAACCATTGGCAACAGATTTTTATAATTTGTTCCTATAATATACTGCAACACCACTGTCCCAAGTTGAGTGCTCATAAACATGTTTAACCTGCTACACTAGCTACTCTATACATGCCTATAAAGTCAGATTCCTGTAATCCAGTGGTTGTTGATGTCTGTCATATTAATTTTTCCATAATTCTTTTTGTCATAAATCAGGCTACTAGTTTTTTTTTTTTTTTTTTTTTAAATGTTTAACATTTTCCCATAATGGGGCCTCTTATAGTGGACTATACAGTACAGGGTATGGGTATTTCTCATTGTTAAAACTGTTACAGAGCCCTATGTAGCTTAATATGTTATGTTGTCAGATGAATATAAAAAGTTCTTACATTTAAAGCATAACTTATAGACAATCCAACGATTCCTGCCGTCAGGGTATCTCTTCCAACCACAGCAAATAGACAAGCAAAAAATACAATACAATTACCAACAAACTCCAGTCGTATGGCTAACCATCTGAAAAACAAGAAGGGAAAAAAATACAATACAGTTTCCAACAAACTCCAGCTGTATGGCTAACCATCTGAAAAACAAAGGAACATAGCATTTTTAATATAAAATATTACCTAGCTAATCACATTAATAGTGGACATATCTTCATCAGAAATTAATTCTTTAATTCTAATTCATTTATAACAGTTTTAATTTGTTGGTTAAACAATGCATCAAATTTTCATTAAGTCTTGAAAATCATTATTGTTCTACTTTTGTTGTGTTGAAAATTAAATTAAAAAAAAACACAATATTTCCTCTATTGAACAAATATAAATTCGGTCAATAGAGAAAAAAGCAAATATTGTGGTTTTTATATATGAACAGAAGGTCATGACAGTTAGACTAGGGTGGTTTACAAAAAGAACCAGACTTTTAACATCAACATATAAATGGAACAGTTCCATGAATATACATAATCATCTCTGAAAATAAAACTCTTGATACAACAATACCAGTATTTGTATCTCCAATGTAATTTTCTATAGCATCTTGCAAATAATGTCAAGTCAGTATCATAGGTTTTTCATGCAATCTTAACCCATAAAGAAAGATGGTGGTTTCATACTAACCTATTAGCTATAACACTGGGAAAATAGCAGATATTATTTTCATCCACCCTTTCTTCTGACTCTGCAATGAATCTTAGTTGTTGTTGATATGCTCTGATTGTTGTTACTCCAGTTATTGTTTCACCAAAGTGTGAGTAGATTGGGGATCGACTCACAGACTCTAATCGTTTCAACTGCCGAGATGTGGCAACATAAAACCTCTGTAAATTATAAATATTTAATTTATAAAAAAAAATTTAACTTTTGCCTTAATTTAAATATGTTCACATCACACTAAAATTGTTTCTTTCTATAATTTCAAATTAAAATATTACATTATAAAAAAAAATTTGATACATGAAAATTCAAAATATAATCTAAAACTATTTACAAAAACTAAAACATTAATTATAACATCATAAAATAATAAAGTATTTTGATTAATTAAAATTCAAAATATAATCTAAAACTATTTCAAAACACATTTGAATCATGATATACCGGTATATTAAACAGTGAAATATTTATAAAAATTCAATAATTGCAATTAACTTCACTTTCAATTTATCTTTCTACAATTGTAAACTGATCATTTTAAAAATTGAATACACATGATATATATTGATGCAGGGTATATTTGGGTTAGTATAAAGCAGCATGCAAAGCTAGGAAAATCAAACACAAGCATAAATACAAAGATATACAGTGAGCAGAATATTTATAAAAGCTAACATATAAAAAAAAAATAGTGAGAGGGACAGAAAAGGAAAAATGTTCAAGAGAAAAACTTAGCTGAGCTAAAAACGTTGCTATTCGAACTTTAAATACAATGTAAGTATTGTCGTAGCAACTGTCAGACTCCATTATAAGCTGTGTAAAACTCTGCTGATTATTCTGATTGATTCTGATGTGCATTATGTAACAAGATTATATTAAAGATTCATTGACAAATGGTCCTAACATTTTATATAAGACATGGTGAACACCATGTTTTATTATGGTCATTGGGATCAACGAATAAAATATACCAGAACTGAATTTTTTAAATTACATTTTTGGTATCTATGACATTTTGAATACTTCTCTCACTGTATACGCGATTAGAAACATGCACATGCACAGATATATATGTAAAATATAACAATGGCCGGTACTAAGAAGTAATTAGTATAAGAAGTAATTTATCATAGTTTTAAACTGTCTTAGGCTACCTTAAATTATATTTTTCAAAATATACTGGATCAATAATTATAATATCACACAAATGTGAAACAATCTTGCAAAAAAATGGAAAAAATTTTAAAACTTTTTAGTACAAGTTTTAAATTTCAATAGTGCAACAAGCAATCAGATACAATTGCTTATTCTGACGGACACAAAAAGCAAGAATAACATTTCATTACAAGAAAAGTAAGAAAACCTATTTTTTCAACATGAAACTAATGATACAACTTGAATGATTTAACTTTGATGAGGTTCATACAATTAGTGTTTCTGTTTAGACAAAACAAACCTGGAAACTGAGCTTGAAATTTAATTCAAATAGACTTTCAAGACAAAATACAAAATAAGTGCTTCTGAATTTATCCCATACAATAGGTCAGCAGGTAAGGGAAAGAGCACAAAAGTCTGTTTGCATGAAGCAACTGAAAAACCCAAAACAAAGCTGATATCATATAAAGTTTTCTTTAAACACAAAGCATTTATATATCAAACCCTTTTCCTTCCTAAATAACAAAGAAACAATAATATAAAGGTTCTGCCAAGTTTTATGATCCATTCCAAAGTGTATCATTTTTTGAGAAAACTTGGAATATATAAAATATATGGTTCTATCTTATGCTTTGGGACACGGCAACACCCTGTTCCTGATAAGCCATACTCCGTTTGTCAGAACCCTAACAGGGGATTAGGTATTGATGTCTGGATATTATACAAGGGTTCACTTTGATCCCTTTTTTCCTTCATCCCATATACATTTATACCATTTCAATCATAGGAATTAATGAATTGCTGATATAAAAAGAAAGAAGCTATCATCAATGAAACTGATTGTTATAATTATTTGACAAACAAAGCATTTAATATCAAGTGATAAAACATTCATCCATAATCAGAGAGGGTCTTAATTCTTAATTCTATTATTCACAACTTTATTGAAAAATCTAAAATGAGAGATCAAACTCATCACTTAATAGTTGTTCAACCTGTTAGTCAAATGTGTTTGTTTAAATATACTTTTCACTTTTTTGGTCTTTTGGAAAATGTTGTTTGTGCTGTATTTAGACCCTTCTACAACGAAATTTGTTTTACATGCACACGTATAAAAGTTGAGCTTTTTATCCAACGCAATCATAGGTTTGAACATAGTTTTCAATTTAGACTCGTATATATATATATTTATACATTTTCTAACATTTTCTTATTTTAAGGTTTGCAGAGTTTCTAATTGGGCTCTGCAGTGACTTTATGTTATTGTCTGTTCATAATTTCAAAAGTAGGGATTTTTCTATCAATAAGAGTTTTCCAATTACAAATATATATCACAAATAAATGGAGCAGAATTAGTAACTAATTTCATCAGTTTTTTTTAAATTAAAAAATTAGATCCTTAAAAAATCTACAAGATAACTACCATGCTTTTTAATTATAAGTGCTCTTATTAATCATGCAGTGAGATCTTCATCTATTCTTCAGCAGACACTTTGACAACATAAGACCCAAAATGCAAATTTTAAGCCATAAAAGCATATATTAAAAAGATTTAATTTCTCTTCCAGAAGAAAGCAATTAGGCACATCATTGCATTTCAAAAGCGTCACATTAATAAATACATTTATTAGTTATAGCAAAAAACACTCATTAGTTAACAAATTGTCTTGCAACTGGTCATTTCTGTTCAGTTTATTACAAAATTAAGGTATTGCAAATATTAATTGCTATATATTGAAATCCAAATTGCTTAGGCGAGACACAAGTCTGACTTTTCTATAATTCAGATTTCAACAGCAAGTATTTTGTAACATCATAATGAGACCTGATCAGTTGCTAGGAAATTGGTATGCACAATTGAGTGACATGTGCTATTATATTTCTTTTAATTTGTTTTCAGAAAATATTGCTACAATTTTGAATTTTTAGTGTTTTAGCTGTTTTATGTCTAAAGTTAAAATTTCTTCACTCAAAATAATCCAAATAACTGGGTGCAAATAATTAGTTTTGTTTTATAAGTGTGTACAACATCCCTCTAGAGATATAGAAATCTAAGCTAGATTAAAACAAAATTTGTATAAAAAAAAAGAAGAAAATTACCATGACAAAAAAATATAAAACACCCATTGGAATCAGAGCTATTATAAACAATGGTGTTCCCATGGTAATCACAATCATGGCACCTATCACATTAACAAAACACAAGAACCAATTTTTAAACATTTCCGGGACTTGGATATCAATAGCATCCACGTCTTTTGAAAATCTATTTATAATTCTTCCAAGTGGTGTTGTATCGAAAAAGCACATGGGTGATCTAAGAACGCCGAGCAGGAGAGAACGGTGAAGCTTTGAGGTAGCCATGTTGGAACCAACTGCTAAACAGATTCCAGCTAACAATGTGAAGATGCCTGCATGGAAAAATAAAATGTAATGATGTTCAAAAGAGAGACAAAAATCATTATTCTATGATAGTTAATCTTTGTTCCATTTCACACTAATTCAATAATGTCAACCAATTTTATAGCATGTGCTTATTTCTATTTCAATTCTATCAGTCTTTCATTAATTTGTACAAAATTGAAATTGATATAGCTTTTGTAAAAAGCTTGTCTTAGGTTTCTTCACTTCATGATTAACAGTAGAAATAACTAATGTTGATGGTCTAACAAACAAACCCTGCATTTCTTTCAAGATGACTGAAACAAGATTCAACCAACTACTGTAAATGACATGAGACAGACATGAAGTAAGACAAAGAAACAGAGACAGACATGAAGTAAGACAGAGAGACAGAAAAACAAAGCGTCTGATAAATTAACAATTTGAAATCAACTATGCTACAGCGAGTTCAAAGGTTTCACATACATTTTAACATGACATTTTATCCAAGAAATACACAGGCTAGCTAGCTACCTGAACTCATAAGAAATAATCGTAATAGTATGAAGTTCATGTTTACTGCAATGATGGTCCAGCAAAAAGCCATATTTTACTTGTTAGAACAAAGTTTATTGGACTAATTACCAAAAAAAAGATGTGGTATGATTACCAATGAGACAACTCTCCACAAGAGACCAAAATGACCCATTAATTGATAATGGAATAAGTAGACAGCTCTCTCACATAGTTTGCCAATATCAAAAAGACCATTTGCATTATTCAATATTCTACTTGCTGAAAGGAAAATGCTGGAGGAACACATTGAAAGCAAGCATGCTGAATATTTCAAGCTTTGGTCATGATGATGTTAAGCTACAAAGCACCATGTTAGAAGTTATATCAACTATCAAATTAGTTAGTATGATTAAAAGGAGATGTGAGTAATATGACCATGAGTCTCTGACACAACACAAACAAACAAAATAAATCATCTAAACAACTGTCATACAGACAGGGACAGGGCTCAAACATTTATCTTTTTTTCATTCCAGAAAAAGATCTTCAACAATAGGCATGTCAAGTTTGACATCATCTAAAGTCTTTCAAAGATTTGATTGATTGTTGGTGTTAAATGCCAATAACAGCAATATTAATTATATGGCGACTGTCAGTTTTTACAGATGGAAGAAGAAAGGGTGCCCAGTGACAACAACCTCTGGCAGAAAAACTAACAATACTAGTTGATTCAACTTAAATTTCAAATGCATTTACCAAAGCTCCGTTAGATAGGTATAAATAATTTCAAAATGGGATCCACATGAAAATAAAGAGATGTAGAACGACTTTCAATGAGACAACTTTACACCAGAGACCAAAGCAGCTATCGGTCATTTAAGGCCTTCAATAATGAAGGGAAAGCAATTACTTAAAATAAACTATAAAAGAAACTAAGAATGGGATGATAGCCATAATAATGTTTTTTCCTGAAAAGATTTATAACACATTTGAAAGGTATACACCAAAAGTGTTATTACCATTTTTTACATTGATATTTCAAGTGTTTTATTTATGTGCACTGCCATTAGGTATTAAGGACGTGGATATAAAAAATTACATTCAAATTCAGGAAATAATCTTGACTAAAAACCGTAAATAAAATAAATGTCTATGAAATAAAATATACAAAAGATCAGGAAGGGCATAAGTCAGCTAAGCATTCCAGACATGTCTATATTTAACTAAAATTAATGCTGATATTTGTTAAGAAGCTGTACATGAGTGCAAATAACATCCACAGCAACATCTGATAAACAGTTCTTAAACCAAAAAAGGTTTATATATTAGAGAAATTGTTGAAAATATGAGTAGCAACACAATACCTACTTATTTATTTACAAATCATAATTTACTTGACCCAATAAAATTATAGCAAATCATTTGCAGTCATGTGCAAATTTTATTCAATGATGAAAACAACTATTAAGCAAGAGAACTATTTATGCTGATCTTTAAAAAAAATAATCAACTTTCAATGATATTTCTTAACATCTTGTAAATTACATTCAGTAATCTATCCTTTTCTTTTGATATTTTGTCTATTTTCTAATTTATACTTGTAAGTAAATCAAATGCTGCTGAAGAGGTTATGAAAGGGAGATAACTCTGATGACAAGACTACCTGAATGATAAAGTAAACAACTCCAAAAAATGGCAGCACTGTTGCAAACAAAGGTGTAGTGTAAATGATCACACCCAGATTTGAAAAGGTTTGTAGAATCACATTCAACATGGACCTCATTGTAAATGGCACCACAAGGTCAAGTTCTAAAATGTCTGCCGTGTATCTGTTCATGATACGCCCCATTGGTGTCTGATCAAAGAATGACATTGGTGACCGAAGCAACACAAACAGCAGACGACGATAAAACTTCCTGGAGGCAATGACTCCACCAATGGCCATCACGTATGCAGACAACATTACCAAAAGACCTGTGAGAGAGAAAAAGAGGCCTCATAAAGATGTGGACCTAATTTACATCAGAAAATACATTTATCTCTCAACATTTGTGGTGGATGATTTAAGGTTACATAATAGCCTAATTACCCAGACACAACTAGACAACATATTTAACATACTACTCCAGCAAGTTAAAACAGACAACTTGGGTTTTCTACAGAAAACCAAACTCTTAACCCTTTTTTAAGGTACTGTTCTGTAAGCATTTCATGTTTTTGGATCAAATATATATACACAACACAACAAAACATGTGATTAAATACACATGTTTCAAAGAATGCAAGAGTGTATTTAGCAGCAATATACAAATGAATGATACAGAAATGTTAAAAGAACCATGCTATGTGCATGATTTTTTTTAAAGATGTCAGATTATGGTAAACAGAAAATAGAACATCAATGTAAATGAGCCTCCTCATGGGGTTTTTGATTATGTGATTACCAGGTCTCACGGTCATAAAACTTTCGAGAATAATTTTTGTACTCAGACTCGGAAATCAACCAATCAAATTGCTGGATTTCATGTTTCAAGCATGAGTTTTGTGCTCAGAGCACTGAGAAAAGTTTTATGTCTTCAAGGCCTGGCCTCATGTTTCATGATTATTTGATAATCTTGTTTAAAAAATACTTAATGATTGTGTGATTATACTGGCCAAAAAATTGTGATCATGTGATTACTTGGACTCGGATGAAAAGATGTCAAATTGTGACACACCATAAAGCATGCATAAGAAAAGATTGGCATCCTATATCAAAAGCTATGACTTGCAGAGAAAATGTGACCAAATTATGGAGAGATGGAGGTTGATAAATAAACAAAAACACAAATCGTCCTACTTTAGAACAGTGGTATAAAAAGATGAGATCTTCCCCTTACATTTGCATGTAATAAAGATAAAGTATTAAGACGGGGAAGCTATATCTACCATGGGGAAGGTCAACTGCAAAAATATGAATGCAGAAGTTGACCTTAAGGATGTATTTAGGTGAGGTTTTGGAATTAGTGTCAAATGTTCAGACTGCTTGGTGTTTTTCCATACAATACAAGGTAAAATATTTTGCCCAATAGAGAATTTATCTTTTAACATAAGACTTAATAGCTCATAAAAGGTCATTTGACAAAATTTGAGCAGATTCTTGATTTTCATTCTTTTTATTTGAGACCCAAATAACACCAATGCAAATATAAGGTAGAAGTCCGAGTCAGTATTTTTCAGCCATATTTTATAAATCAAATATCTCGAAAAGAAGCTCCATGACCTATCAATATTTTTAGCTTATTTTAATCCTTAACTTATACTCTTCCAGCTTAAAGTATCAATTTTGAACTCTTGATTTATTTAATTTTACCTTAGCTCACCTAAGTATATCCTTAAAGCTAGAAAACCTTTTTTTATATAATTCAAAGCATACTTGCAACTTAATTATGAAAGGCTGACATTTAGGACACTGAAACAAAATTTGTTGCCATCTATTTCAAAGAAAATTTACCCTGTATTATCGAATGCAGCTAATTTTCCACTTGTTCAATAGCGGACATTTTGCCTCAAAATTCACCAAATGCAAACATTTTAATGTATAGCACAACATGCACAAGGCTATGAAACAAGGACAAAGATCAGATAAAATATTTCTTTTCTTTAAATAGGATTTAACTGCAAAAAAATCATCCATTTCGTTAATATTGCTTTGAATATTTTAATAGAGAAATTGATAGCAAGAAAGAGACAGAAAAACATAAAGAGGAAAATATTTATCAATATATTCTTAATCAATTCAAACAGTTATGACATTGTGAAGCTCAGAGTTAAATTCCATTTATTTTTACGTCTCCAGAAATTGCAGTTAAATGACTGAATTATCACTTTTTTTCCAACATTCTGTCTTTAGTATTTGCATATAGATTTTTTTGTCGGAATTTGATATAATTTTTTTCCAATTATAATTATAGTTTCGGGGTAATTTCTAGAGATGATGAAAGGTTCAACACAAGTATTTAGAACCCTCAATAGCCTCTTGTTAGAATAAATGTCCAAAATTGCTAATTCATATTGAATCACACTACAGAAACAGAGAATCACGCCATATATATAGCTGATAATAGTGTTGCTGTTATAATAACTACAACATGTTAAAGCCTGGCTGAGTTTGGTATTTGTTCACTGCAAATGCTGTATCTTGTTGTCAGTGTCTTTACAGACTTTTAATGTTCTTAGATAAAATACTAAATTGAGATCTTGAAAACCTGAAGTGGTTTTGTTTAATAAAATTTTCACATGTAAAAATGTTAAAGTTTTCCAGATTTTTTGGCATGAAAGTTCATGATCTTGAAACAAAGCAGCAAACAATTTCCTTGCTACACATCCTGGTACCTTTATTATCTATTCTGACCTCAGTTCATACAGTCAACAGATATAAACCCTTGAAAACCAGAGGAATATGTGAGGAAAAACAAAAGTGTACATGAATCTAATACAAAAGAAATACTACTTCCATTCCAAACCTGCAAAATTGAGGGATGAATAAAATCGAACCTGTACGAAAATATATAACACTGCTAGAGGAACAAGAGGAGCAAAAATCAATGGTGTAACGACTCCTATCACTACTGGTACACTGATACACTTCAACAAGCAACCAAACCAGGATTTCAACTTGTCTGGTAGGACTACATCTATTACGTCAACATCTCTACTAAATCGGTTGATGATTCTGCCCGTTGGAGTTCTGTCAAAAAACATCATTGGCGCTTGCATAATTCTGTGTAGTATACCCAGATGTAATTTCCTTGATGCATCAACACAAGCAGTATAGTGAATCAGGCCCTGAAGGAAAATGGCAAAACCTGGAAACAGAATTATTAATTATTTTGTGTGACCATTTGTTCAAAATCAAGAATTGGAGCCAGACTCTGCATCAGTGCACTGTGACCTTTGACTTGAGCTACCTACAGCCAAAATAAAGTATTTAACATGAAAACAGTACTAGTTATTTACTATTGAAAATGACAGCATGCTGCAAACTAAAAGTGAGGACAGTTTCAGTGTGCTGGTGGCTCATGAGAAATAGAGAGACAAGGAATTGATTTATTCAAATCCATTACTCAACATTCTTAAATATACAGAATGTCAATATTAGATACAAAAAAATATATAAGATGTGGTATGATCGCCAATAAGACAAATATCCCACAAAAGACCAAATTACACAGAAATAAACAATGATAGGTCACCATACTGCCTTCAACAATGAGCTAAACCTAATATGACATAGTCAGATTTAAAAGGCCCTGAAATGACAAATGAAAATCAATTCAAAAGAGAACAATAACAGCCTGATTTTGAGTACAAGATGATGGAAGAATAACAGAGAAGATATACAGCCACAAACAAAAACCACAGATCTACAGGCTCCTGACTTCTGACATAATATAGAATGTGGCAGGGTTAAACTAGTTTGCAGGGGCCAACCCTCCCCTAACCTATCATATTAAATCTGTTTAAGAATTTCATCAAGTAATTATCAGTTTTCAACTGAAGGACCACCTGATTGTCTTGAGGTTTAGGTGAATGTGATATACGCTAGCTTATCCGCTAACACAAAAAATATTGAGGACAAACCATATACCTGACTTGCAATCTAGATGCTCTCAAAATCCGCATATTTTTTATAGTGAATCTCTTTAAAAGGCTTTTATCTAGTTAAGTACAGCAAATATGAAAACTAAATTTAAACAATGGAGGAACAGCTTACAAGCTGAATGGCAATCTTAATAACACTCTATACTTAAACAGGCAATCTTAATAACACTCTATACTTAAACAGGCAATCTTAATAACACTCTATACTTAAACAGGCAATCTTAACCAGATGCTCCGCAGGGCGTAGCTTTATACGACCGCAGAGGTTGAACCCTGAACGGTTGGGGCAAGTATGGACACAACATTCAAGCTGGATTCAGCTCTAAATTTGGATTGTGATTAAATAGTTGACACAGCATAGGTTTCTGACACAGAATGAATGTGTTCTAATGAACTTAAAATTTTTCTCTTAGAGCAATTCACTATGCTGTTGAATATTAATCCTCTCAAAACAAGAATGTGTCCTCAGTACACGAATGCCCCACTCGCACTATCATTTTCCATGTTCAGTGGACCGTGAAATTGGGGTAAAAACTCTAATTTGGCATTAAAATTAGAAAGATCATATCATAGGGGACATGTGTACTAAGTTTGAAGTCGATTGGACTTAAACTTCATCAAAAACTACCTTGACCAAAAACTTTAACCTGAAGCGGGACAGACGGACGGACGAACGGACGGACGAACGAACGGTCAGACGGACGGACGGACGGACGGACGGACAGACCAGAAAACATAATGCCCCTCTACTATCGTAGGTGGGGCATAAAAATGTTTGAAGAAATTTTCTTTTTTATTTATGAAATTTCAAATGAGAAAAATTGAACCCAATTTTTTTAATCACATCCCCCTTTCCCTTATTCCAAAACTAATCTCAATTAAAATTTCTAATGGAGTTTGCAACAATAACTACTCATTTAAATACATCATAAAATATTAAGATGTAAAAAAAACTGCTTGTTATCACTGAATGTTATTTATTATAATTTATCAGTTGGTAGTAAAAAGTGAATATACATTGTATATTGTATATAACAAAGATTTAAGTTGATTCTGGACAAAGAAAGATAACTCCAATTAAAAAAAAATCTTGCTATTGCACAATATTTTGCAATTAAATATTTCTTGCTTACTATTCTGGACAAAGAAAGATAACTCTAATTAAAAAAAAATTTGCTATTTCACAATATTGTGCAATTAGATATTTCTTGCCATTGCGCAATACTGTGCAATTGAAAAGACTTGCTATTGCACAACACTTAATATAATAATTTTAGATCCTGATTTGGACCAACTTGAAAACTGGGCCCATAATAAAAAATCTAAGTACATTTTTGGATTCAGCATAGCAAAGAACCCCAAGATTTCAATTTTTGTTGAAATCAGACTAAATTTAATTTTGGACCCTTTGGACTTTAGTGTAGACCAATTTGAAAACAGGACCAAAAATGAAGAATCTACATACACAGTTAGATTTGGTATATCAAAGAACCCCATTTATTCAATTTTTGATGAAATCAAACAAAGTTTAATTTTGGACCCCGATTTGGACCAACTTGAAAACTGGGCCAATAATCAAGAATCTAAGTACATTTTTAGATTCAGCATATCAAAGAACCTAACTGATTCATTTTTTGTCAAAATCAAACTAAGTTTAATTTTGGACCCTTTGGACCTTAATGTAGACCAATTTGAAAACGGGACCAAAAGTTAAGAATCTACATACACAGTCATGACAGTTAGATTCGGCATATCAAAGAACCCCAATTATTCAATTTTGATGAAATCAAACAAAGTTTAATTTTGGACCCTTTGGGCCCCTTATTCTGTTGGGACCAAAACTCCCAAAATCAATACCAACCTTCCTTTTATGGTCATAAACCTTGTGTTTAAATTTCATAGATTTCTATTTACTTATACTAACGTTATGGTGCGAAAACCAAGAAAAATGCTTATTTGGGTCCCTTTTTGGCCCCTAATTCCTAAACTGTTGGGACCTTAACTCCCAAAATCAATACCAACCTTCCTTTTGTAGTCATTAACATTGTGTTTAAATTTCATTGATTTCTATTTACTTAAACTAAAGTTATTGTGCGAAAACCAAGAATAATGCTTATTTGGGCCCTTTTTTGGCCCCTAATTCCTAAACTGTTGAAACCTAAACTCCCAAAATCAATCCCAACCGTTCTTTTGTGGTCATAAACCTTGTGTCAAAATTTCATAGATTTCTATTAACTTAAACTAAAGTTATAGTGCGAAAACCAAGAAAATGCTTATTTGGACCCTTTTTGGCCCCTAATTCCTAAAATGTTGGGACCAAAACTCCCAAAATCAATACCAACCTTCCTTTTGTGGTCATAAACCTTGTGTTAAAATTTCATAGATTTCCATTCACTTTTACTAAAGTTAGAGTGCGAAAACTAAAAGTATTCGGACGCCGGACGACGACGACGACGACGACGACGACGACGCCAACGCCGACGCCAACGTGATAGCAATATACGACGAAAAATTTTTCAAATTTTGCGGTCGTATAATAACACTCTATACTAATAACACTCTATACTTAAACAGGCAATCTTAATAACACTCTATACTTAAACAGGCAATCTTAATAACACTCTATACTTAAACAGGCAATCTTAATAACACTCTATACTTAAACAGGCAATCTTAATAACATTCTATACTTAAACAATGTAAATTCTCCCTTTCTCCCAATCCATCTTAAAAGTATCCATAATTGATATATGCTTTAGTCTATTTTCCAAATTTCTTTATTTTTTTTTAATCCAAACCTTATTATTTCTTTTCTGATCAACAATTCTATTTGAGTAACCAAATATTACTTCAGACTTTGAATTATGATAATACGGGAAATCCTATGCATGTCTCCAAGCAACTGCTCTGTTTTAATGATGTTTTCACATATTTTTCAGACCATTTTTACCTCCATTATGAAAATTTGCCCCTACACAATATGGCCGAACTAACCTTTTTCAAATCATGATCAAAATATAATGATCAAATTTACAGTTTTACATTTTCTCTAGCCTACCAGCAGTACACTGTAATTCGGGAAAATAAAGCAACAGTGATGGCTTCCACATGCAACCCACCTACGAGTTTTACATAGACAACAAATAGTAATAAGAACTTCTTCAGGATTGACCATTAATTGTTTCAAGAAAATCTGAAAATCTCATATTATAATCCTTTTATTTTTATTACAACAGCAGTATAAAGGCCAATTGACTCATTTACATTTTTGTATGGATTTAAAGGAAATTTGTTGCAATAAACTTCAAAAATTCAATTTTACAAGGTTTAAAAATATTTCAAATTTCTACAGACGAAATAAAGTACTGACCCAACCAACCTCTTTTAGCATATGAAAAATAGTTTTTGAAAGGAAATTGAAAACTTTAGATTTATTTTATTTTGAAATCTAGTTCTTTCCATTTCCAATTTTCAGATACGTTCCTGTTCTTAAGATACACACAGGTGGTAATTATAACTGGTAATAATTTAACACAAAAAACAATTACTAACATTAAAGGGAAATAACACTGGGTTTTATGGACAGACACCCCTGCCTATTTTTACCTGGGCTATATAATAAACAATAATGGCTGGAGGGATTGTTGTGAGGAAAAGAGGGGTACTGTATCCAACCACGATGGGAACAGTCAAAGTCCTCAAGAACTGGAAACACCAACCCCGGAAGTTCCGTGGGAGATTTATATCAATCACGTCTGTGTCGTGAGCAAAGCGGTTTAGAATTCTTCCAACTGGTGTGGTATCAAAGAAAAAAGCTGGAGCTGCCAATATTGTTGAGAGTAGGTTACAATGGAGGATTTTTCCAGCATAAACACCAGCAAGATTGACAGTGCAGCCTATAGCAAACACTGCACCACCTGAAATTTCAAAATGTTTTTAAACAAAAGATCTTATGTCTCATTTTCTTATGTAAATTAAAATACTCTGGTAAAGATCAAAACTATCCTCTGCTTAAATTATCTCTCTATCAAAGAATAAAACCAACATATGAAAAGTAAAACTATATCTGAAAGGGAGGTTTCTCTGTGGTTTTAATGAAATATAACTTCATGTGGTTTTCCTTAAAAAAAAAACATGTCATATCTATAGACCAAGAGTTCCTGAAATCTTTTTTCCCTGGTGGTTCTACTGGTCCTTACTTTAATTTCTATTACAAAATATCAAAATTGTGTAGGTCCACAGCATATGTGAAAGTTTAAAGAAAATTTACTAAAACATGCATTTAAGGGCTACTTCCTACATGTTAACACATGTACAGGAATAAGTAAAACTATACTCCAAAACAGTGTATGAAAGAGTAAAATAACAAAAATACTGAACTCTGAGGAAAATTCAAAATGGAAAGTTATTAATCAAATGTGTAAACCAAAAACTGGACCACGACAACTGTCATATTCCTGACTTGGTACAGGCATTTTCTAATCTATCTAGGTATACTATATAAAGACGACAATTTCAACTTGTAAAACACAGTGAAGCATATTCTGACCAGACAAATGGACTGATAAACTGATGGAGAGAAAAAGGGAGGTGGAAAGAGAGAAGGAGAGAGAGAAAGAGACAGAGAGATAATATGATTACAAACAATAAGAAAGTTTATAGTAAATTTCAATGCTTTCAAAGGATAAAAATCTAACCATTGTCCTAGTACCATATACAAAACAGTGTGACAAACGACTTGTGCACTTCAATTCAGTGATTTTTACAAAGATACACCATGCCATTCTCAAGTGAGTGAACATAATAAATAAAACAATATACATGATATATAAGTTGTGTAGAAATTCTGAGATTTTACTTATTGCAAATTACTATACCAAAAAATTTAAATTAAGAATAATTTGATTTAATGGAATATGTATCATATAAATATGCACTTTTTTTTTATAAAATGAAGAGTTTCTATTCATCATTTCTTTTAATAAGAAAACAGCACTTTTAAAGCATTAATTATTTTCTTCTAAAAGCGTCATCAAAATTAAAGCATAAACACACTATGAAGCATCTAAAATATCAAGACTTCTACAGAAAGATCAGAAAAATAAACAAAACAGCAGATATACAGCTATTAGTAAAACACACAAAACAACAATTAGACTCCAGAATATGATGCAAAAGGGTCAAAAGATTCAGACCTGGACCATGATGTAGAGAACCGTCAGTGGGAATAGAACCGCCAAAAACCAAGGAGTAGTGTAACCAATAATTAACGGCACTGAGACCACTCTCAACAGACAAGCTAGCCACGATTCAGCCACTCTTGGTATGACTGTGTCTAACACATCTATATCTTTGCTGAACCTGTTCATGATCCGTCCTAGAGGTGTCGTGTCGTAAAATGCTATCGGCACTTTCATTGTGTTTTGTAACATGCCAGCATGTAATCGCTGGCCCGCCATTACATTACCGACATAAAGCATGATAGAAGATATAACAATGAAAATACCTGAAAATAAATAGTTCTGATTATCTGTATAAGCTGAGGGTAATACACAATCTACAACAACCTACCTCTAGACAATCACCAGCTTATCTGGTCATGTGACTTTAAAAAAAATTGCTACATTTCATAATTTACTTATATCTACTATTATTATAAAGTAACAATACCCAATAGAAAAATATGTCTATAAATAGTATCGATTTTTGGCATAAAAAAAAAGTTTAAAAGGATCGCTAGTTATGATTAGAAAACTGCCAAACATTTAAATAATATTAACTGAACTCAGAAATTATTGCATACATTTATTATTGGTTTTTTTGACGAAATGGACAAAAATGTAAGATTAATGATTGCAACTTCAGAAAAATCTGCATACTCATGTTTGTATTAAATATCATTATGTGAGTTCTTATTACAAATATGTATTGCGATAGTAGCATTGTTGCCATTTATAAAACTTAGAAATAATTTCTGAATTAACAGCATTTCATGTACATAAAATGGCAATCAAAGAAAATAACTTTGTGGATTTATAATTGCCACTTGTTGAATAGAATTAAGTATTGTATTTATTATTAGGAAATGCTGTGATAAAAGAATATATAGATTACAAAATTAAAGCTCCGTTTAATGGGTTTCACATCAGTTCATTTTTTCACATGTGTGTTTAGGGTTTCCCTCCACAAAAATTATAAAATGCCAATGTCTGGATTTTTTTAGGTACAATTTTGAGAATATTGACTAATAACCAAATCTAAATATTACAATCATCTGAAATTAGTAAGTTGTAAATAATCCCAAGTGACATTTTTTATCAATTCTGCCTCAAATTTTGATGACACAAGCTAAGGGTGTTCCTTTCAAAAAATACATGGGACCCCGGTAAAGCACTTAAATATATTCCCTAGGTATAGGTGTTTTTGTAAAGTAAAAGTGTAAATGATAATTTTAAAATTCCATCGATGGTCACCCCAATTCCAAAGTCCCTTCCCTTGGTACATGTAGTAATAGAATAGCCCTGTAAAGTTACAATGACAGATATGCAGGAATCTTTTTTTAAAGCAATCCTCATAAAATTTTAGGGTCAGCCTTCAAATTTGGATTTTGTAAGGAAACCCTACATATATTTTTTACTAATGCAATAAATGAGTAAAATTTTAGTTTTTATAGCTCATGGTCCCTACCTTGGATGATGCCAATAAGACCGTAGATACCAAGTCTCAGATCTCTTTGATCCGTATCATATGTTCCATTTACTAAGGTAGTGTTGTCGTTACTCCACTCAGCCAGCCAGATATTAGAGTAAATGCTGGCAGCATTATATAATATGTAGAAAAATATAATAAGCATACTCAGTAATAGTCCAACAGATCTCAGGTATGCCATAAACACGTTTAACTTCACCTGAAATACAGCAATTCACAAATATCCTCATTAAAACAATATATTACAATAATTTGTCATATGAGAGGGAGGTTTAGCTAGCTATAAAACCAGGTTAAACCCCCCCTATTTCATCAGTATGTCAGTTGTTTTCCAGCAGTTTGATTGGTTGATACAGCTGAGCCTTTGATTTTGTCATGTTTTATGGACTTTATGAATTTACATTGGCGTTAAGAATTTTTGTAAATACATTTTGAATGAATGTCTTAGCAAGAGGATGGAGTAGTTGTATAATCACAGAACTAGCTTAAATTAACCTTGAAATATGTTTATTTGCTATTCCAAGGTCGAGAACAGCCTGAACAAATTCTGTTTAAGGGGGTTTGCGGGTCTAAATCATTTATATAGGATATCTCTATATTTTTCTATAAATAAACTTTATCTTATAGTTAATAGAAAATTAAATAAAAAAGTGGGGTCACCGTTCATTTGCCCTCACAATCTGCCTTCGAAAGAAGCATACATTTTTGTAAAGGTGGGTTTTTTCTGTTGAAGTAATAAGAGAAATAAAGGTAATATCGAAATAAAAAAAGAAATTTATAACAGAAATCGCTCAAATTTTACAATAATTAAGTTTAAGTACAGCTTATATGGAAATTATATTAAACAAGAATGTGTCCTCAGTACACGAATGCCCCACTCGCACTATCATTTTCTATGTTCAGTGGACCGTGAAATTGGGGTAAAATCTCTAATTTGGCATTAAAATTAGAAAGATCATATCATAGGGAACATGTGTACCAAGTTTGAAGTCGATTGGACTTCAACTTCATCAAAAACTACCTCGACCAAAAACTTTAACCTGAAGCGGGACAGACGGACGGACGAACGGACGGACGAACGAACGGACAGACGGACGGACGGACGGACGCACAGACCAGAAAACTACTATCGTAGGTGGGGCATAAAAATATAGGTCACCGATGAGTTAAAAAAGGTATTTCAATTTTAAAGCCAAAAAATGGCATTTTTCCACCAAAGGGAGATAATTTGGAACTTTTTCAATGATGTATACATTTTAAAAGTCATCTGCGGCCAACACAAAGTGATTGTTTTGAACGATTTTTGTACCATATGATAAAGTAATAACTACAAAAGGTAACAAATAAAATTTGTAATGAAAAACAAATGTTTAATTTTTTTCTGAAATTTTTATACCCTCGAGCCTCCTTAATACATGTTTGTGTTGATGTTTCTTTATGTTCACTGTTAGAATGTTATTTGTGATCTGATTATCTCCTACAGAACTTGTCTAAACTTGATTGATTGATTGTCTGTGTTTGAGACATTATCTAATTCTACTTCCATGCTTGCACCTAATTCTACTTACCTTGCCAGTCTCTACACCTTCAGCTTGTATCAATTTTTCTTCCTTTTTCTTTTCTTTGACTTGTTTTTTCAATTTCTGATTTTCAGTGTCCGCAGCAATTACTGACTTCTGTTTCTTAGGTGCCATCTTAGATGTCAGCGCTCCATGGGAACCCTTCCATGAAGTGCTTAAAATATCTGATTTTTGACCTTCAGACATTTCTGATTCCGTCCTTGTTCTCTGAGAAAGAACAGACACTTGCCTACAATAACAAAACAAAAAAGATTTAAACTTTGTAATCAATATTTTACTGTAATCAAACAATTTGCTGCATTCTGGGTAATATTTTCCAAATCAGACATCAAAACGTTGCAGTTGGCTAGAAACATCTCAAACAATGGAAACTCAACCAATGAAATGTCCTTATTTTCATTTTGGTGTACCAACAATGAAGTTACCTGTATATTCTAAACTAGAAAATTAGTTAACCCTGACATTAAAAAAATTACAAAATGGATACTTGCTTCAATTAATATATGTAATTTTTTTATGATAAAAATTGTTTTGTAAAACTACAAAATGTATAGGATAAAAATTCTACAACCTGCCTCATACTATAAATAAAGGATATTTGGGAAGCTAAAGGCATGTAAATTTTTTTATTCTAAAAACTATTTGGACAGCTGCTAAAATTTAGAACAAATTTGGAATGTGTATTATACTACTTTTACTCTAGATCTGAAATATTGAAAATTAAATATTTCTGGACATGCCTCGTCAGATTGGAGAAAACTTCAAATGTATCAGACCTGTTCAAACTTTCATCATCACTTGCATGATATTTAGTAAGAACTTCAAATACCCTAGGTATTTAACTGCACAACACATTCTGGTTCCCATCTTAAATAGCAGACTTTCAAAATCTCCTTTCAACTATCAACTATCTTATTTTGCACCCATTCAATGGATATCTAACCACAATGACTCATGTCAAATGATTTAATTTACAGTCTAACCCTCACATTTTCAATTCAAAGGAATAGCACATAAATATGGAACAGCCTAATGCCATAAATTCACTTTAAAAAAATGTCTCCTGCTTAGATAGCCATAAATATGGAACAGCCTAATGTCATAAATTCACTTTAAAAAAAATTGTCTCCTGCTTAGATGAAATATGAATATTTCTTAAACAATTAGACACTTTTAAACCAAACAAAAATTGTAAATACAAAACAGCAAAAGTCTTTAAGATGCCAATATTTTGGTATTTCTTTCCTCATTTTTTTCAGTTATAATGTTGCCCTTTTTACAAACATCTGACATTCATGACAAGTCACATATATATCCTAAATGGAATAATTCTAATTATTGTGTATAAATCTACAAACATTAAAATGGAACTACAAACATTAAAATGGAAAATTGGAACCAATGAAATATTCTGCATTAGTCAACATCACTCTTAGTTATGGTGAACAAACTTCAATTAGAAACGGATATAAATGTATTGCATTTAAAAATTGTGCACATCAATCTGATTTGAATGCAGCAAATTACTTTTTTCTTAATCTGTTTATTTATTTCCAGTAAACAATTTGCAATAATCTTTAATTGATGCAATTAAATATTGCAAAACAACAATGTTTTCTTTAAAAAAAAAAAAAAAGGTGGTACCTAACACTATAGGCAGATAACTCTGTAAAATCAGGTAAACGTTTTAATTACGTTGTGTTGTTAAGGGAATATTAAGCTTCTCAATGATCAAAATTAGAGTTTGTCAAACTGCTATGTAACCAGTGTATTTTTTCTGATAAATTGTTGGTTTAAATTTTTTGAAATTTTTATATTTTTGTCAAAGGGCCAAAGTAAATACTTTGTTCAAATTTTATGAAAATTAAAAGAGCCAAATTAATTTTAGTGAAGGTGTTGGGTACCACCTTAAAATAATTTCCGTACAACATGTGTTTTCATGCTACTAAAACAAAATAACATCAAAAAAATGATAATTGATAAATACCCTGTCACATTTAAAAAGAAAATGGGAGAATACATGACTCCTTAGAAGATATTTTTCTTTAATACTAGTATTGTTTTTTTCTATAGTATATGTATACACAGCTACATTTTCTCTTGTCACTAACACCAATATTCAGACTAATACTGAATGGGTTAAAATTAGGAAAAACAAACTAAATCAAAAACAAATCTAATTAAAAACAAATATGATATGATATAATGATGTTTCTGTGGCTGTAAATTGTGAATCATAGCTACCTCTCTATATCTGTTTCCAATTTGCTATATAAATTAAAGTATAGATAGATTTTTTTATCAGACAACAGGTTATTTCTTAATTAAGACAAAGGAGAGACTTTTCATTTAATCAGAATGGAGTCTCCTGAAGACTGCTACCTTGTGAACTAGCACAATGATAATATTGCTTAATTTATTTTAATTGTGCAAATCAGGGTTCATATTCATTTCCAATTATGAAAGCTTTTCCTAAATTTGATGTACAGCAGCATGGGAGGTAATTTTCCCCGACCAAATCACTTATAATATAAAATTTCACTTTAATAATTTCTAAGGAAAATGCAACCACCAATATTTAATTAATTTGAGTGTCTCCCTTCCCCCTTAGTGGTCAAATTTAGATCAGCCCCTCGAACTTTCTTGTCCTGATAAAACATGTAATATTTGCTACTGAACGTATAACACCAATGCAATTTTAGCTTTTACATAACTTCCTGAACAATCAATGAACCATTGCTGACACTTACTGTTTGAGTAGCTTAGTCTTATTGTCGTCCATTACATTCTCTAACTTGTTAACCATATCTTCAGCTATTTGTAAATCTGAAAATAAAATTGAGTTACTGTAAATTCAAAAATTATAACAAAGTTTTTAAGGGAGTTGGCTTATCAGTTTCAAAATAATTAACTTTCAAAACACTAGCATATATTGATAGGGGATTAATAAAGGAATCAAAAGAGAAAAAAAAATATATAGTCACCATGCTTGTTTTCGAGGTATTAGCCTTGAAATTTTGGTGGGAAAATGTTCTCTCTTGACTTTTCATAGCTTTATCATTGACAGGTTTAAGTCCTCAAAAACTATTAAAGAATAATTAATTAAAATTTTATAAGACTTTAACAGACAGCTTATCATTATACATGTAAAAGAATTATAAAAAGAACCAGGTGCTCCACAGGGCGCAGCTTTATAAGACCCCAGTGGTCGAATCCTGAACAGTTGGGGCAAATTTGGTCACAATATTCAAGCTTGATACTGTCTGAATTTAGATTGTGATCAAATTTTTGACATAATATAGGTTTTTGCCACAAAATTAATGTGGTTCAAGATCAAACACATCTATTGCACAATACTGTGCAATAAAATATTTCTTTTTGAAACTTTTCAAAATTTGAAATTTGAAAAATGTTGAAAAAAAACAAAATCCCTTAAAAAAATGGTAAACTGAGATCCCCCCCCCCCCCCCAATTTATTGAAACCCCCCCTTGGAGCAATAACCCTTAAACTCAATCCCATGCTTTCATTTGTAATTTTGAACCTTGTAGTACGATTTCAGAGAGATCCATACACTTAAACACAAGTTATTGTCATGATTGATTGGAAACTAGAAACATGCTTCTTTTTGGCCCTTTTTTGGCCCTTAATTCCTACATATTTTGGGCAATTAATCCAAAACTTAATCCCAACCTCCCCTTTGTTATATGGTACATTGTGGTACAATTTCAGAGAGATCCATGCAATTACACACAAGGTATTGTCTGGAAACTAGAAACATGCTTGTTTTGGCCCCTTTTTGGCCCTTAATTCCTAAACTTTGGCCCCATAACCCCTAAAATGAATCCAAACCTTCTACTTGTGATTTTAAACATTGCAGTATACTTTCAGAGCAATTGAAATACTGGTAAACAAGTTATTATCCTGAAACTAGAAAAATGCTTGTTTTGGCCCCTTTTGGGCCTCTAATTCCTAAACGGTTCGGACCATCATCCCCAAAATAAATCCCAACCTTCCTTTTGTGGTATTGAACCTTCTGGAAAAATTTCATTAAGATCTATTCACTTAAACTAAAGTTATTATCCGGAAACCAAAGTGTCTTCGGACGACAACGCAGACAACGCTGACGACACAGACGACGACATCATACCATTATACGAACCCAAAATTTTTTTGGGGTCGTATAAAAATGGGAGTCACCGGGCAAAATTTGTTAAGGCATTCAAATTAATAAAACCAGAGGATTCCTAAAATCTCACCAAAATTCCAAAACATGACAAGCAAGCTTCCTTAATAAGGTGAGTATCTCAGCAATATAAACTGTAAAAATGTCCTACAAAATGTAGCTGTGAAATTACTTACAATGCAATTTTCCATGTAATTAATATTTTCAAGGGACATAACTTCTTTCACATTAGTTCTTCTGTGCTGATTTCTAAACTAGTTTAATACCTTATGAATATATTGTACATGTATAACAAATTTCCATATTGATTAAATTTCATTTGGGCATAATTCTAGTAAAAATAGACATTGGTCCTGATCTTCCAAGACACTACAGAAGATATTTTGATATAAATTTTATAAAAAAAATGGCAAGAATTGCATGTGTATATGCAAATATAATTGTATAAAATATTCAAGAACCCAGAGAATACCTATACTAGGTGAAAAATATCAGATTACGTATCCATAAACTTGTGCTACTGGCAATCATTAGTATCTAAGGGTATTTTCATGTTTCATTTTCATGCTTCATTTTCATGCTTCATTTTCATGCTTCATTTTCAATTTCTTTGTATTCTATGTTCTCAGTGATCATTGTATGCATTTACTACTGCAATTTTATTCCAAAATACAAAAATAAAGCTTTAAAAATATCAACACCCAATTTCTGTTTTTTTTTTCATCTTTATAAAATGGAATTTATTTATTTTATTAATTCAACTGGTTTTATAATACCCTGCATCATACTTTACCTTCAATTTCATCTTCTAGATCTTCTTTTTCTAATTCTTCATTAAGATAATTCTTGAGAAACTCAGCAAATGCTCCAGCATGGCTGATCAGATCACTGTATGATCCCATCTCACTTATTTTACCATCCACTAAGGTTATAATTATATCTACTTTAGATAAGAAACTAATTCCATGCGTTACCAAAATTCTTGTCTGAAAAGAAAAGATAAAATTGTATTAGGAGAAAAGTTATCCATTACTTTTAAAAATGCTGGTATCAAATTGATTGATGGGGATGGGATGACACTTCTTTAAAAATTTCATTGTCATTAGTTGAAAAAGATTGCCTGAAAAATCCAAAGAAAAATATTAATTGACATGAAAACTTAGTAATTTATATGTGGAAAATGCTGATATTATCAAAAGGCATCAACCAATAAATTGGGGTCAATAGTTACCTTATTTCTCAAAAGTCCATTTGGTCCCAAAACTTCGTCAAAGATGTGTTTTCCAACATGAGAGTCAACAGCACTGAGAGGGTCGTCAAGGAGATACACGTCTGCATCTTGATAAACAGCTCTGGCTAAACTAACTCTCTGCTTCTGACCTCCACTCAAATTTATACCCTGTAAGAAACAAAATTGTGATTGTGATAGGATATATATAGTCTTTTTCTAAATTTGTTGATGGTTGAGTTGAGTTGGGAATTGAATAAATTGAATGTCAATTTTCATATGTTTGGGCCAAATAAAAATATATGTGTGGTTCCAGTAACCCGACCGACCCTAGTTAAAACCCCCCGACCCTAGAACTTTTTTTTTCATTTCTGAAAAATAAATTTTCAAACGATCAAATTTGAGGATTGTGAATTAAAATAATTAAATTCATAGATTTCTGTCATTTGAATTTCCATCACAAGTATCTGTTATGGCTAAAATGCAACAATTCATAACAGAATGCAACAAAATTAACTAAAAACGTATCATGACTGTTTATTTTACAACCAAACACATGTAAAAATGGTGGACTTCCGGTTGGGGCGTGTTTAATACCGGAAACAATTTCGGTAAACACACGATTTTTTCCCGGATTTTGACATTCAAAAATAAAAATAAAAAAAAAAAAAAAAAATTTGCCGACCTACCGACCCTATTTTTTAAAAGTATGTAACTGGAACCACACATACATTTTTATTTGGCCTTGTTGAAACTGGTAATGTGGATGAACTATTCATATCTGTCTATCAAACACCTAAAACTGCACATTTTTTCAAAGTCCTAAGCATGGATGAAGTATAAAATACTAATGTTAGTCAATCTTTAGCTAAATACTGCATATTTTGCAATGTTTAAAAAAATTTAGAAGAAAAAATTAAGTACAAAAGTCACACCATTGAATTATTAATTCTACCTTTTCACCAATTTCTGTTTGATCACCCCCAGGTAAGATCTCCAGATCAGGTCTGAGTGCTGTGCCATCAAGAACTTTATCATATTCACTCTGGTTTAGATTTTTACCAAATAAGATGTTGTTTTGTAGAGTTGTATTTTGAATCCAGGCTTGCTGGGCAACATAAGCCATACTTCCCTGAAAAAAAACCAAATCATTTCATAAATAATTCCAATTAACAACTACAGCAATATCTGAAAATGAACATTATTATATTTTTCTACATGCAATAGAAAGTTTGAACTGAAACAAAAACACAAATTGGTAACTTAACAAGATGTACAAATGTGAAAACATATGTTCTTCGACATGTTCAAGCTGAAGAGGTATACCTTTTTCTATTTTTCTATTTGTTTATCAAAACGATGAAAATCTAGTTTGGTCTGTTGTAACTTATCATAAAATGACAAATCACAAAATTATGGAAAATCTATATAAATATATATTATCCTTTAATTACAAAACTGTAAACTATATAATAAGTTCTTGGATTCATTTAATAACTAATTTCAATATATTTCTCTATTCAATCATTGGTAAATAAACAAACCTTAACATTAACTTTTCCTGAAATAGTATCCATTTCTCCCAATATGGCTGACAGGAGTGACGATTTCCCACAACCCACCTGTCCCACTACTGCTACCAAGGATCCATCAGGTATCTCTATTGACATCCTGAAATATAAATAAAAGATATGTTATGCTCAGATGCAACTTATTCAACTGATGTGTACATTTGACTTATTCTATAATTACTACTAATTCCAAAATTTTGTGGTGATTTAATCATTTGGAGCACAGCAAAAGAGTTTTTTTGTCAGAAAAAAACTAAAAATTTTAATTCATATTGGATTATTTGTAAGTAGCATTTTCTGTAATCATAGTATTATTAACCTTAAGGTGATACCCAACACCTTAGACAAAATTGTTTGGTTAGTTTAATTTTCATAAAATTTTGTCAAATTATTTACTTTGACACTTTAACAAAAATATAAAAATTTAAAAAAAATTTGAACCAACCATTTTGTCCGAAAAATTACACTGGTTATATAGCAATTTGACAACAAAAATTTTGATCATTGAGAAGCTTAATATTCCTTTTACAACACAACGTAATTAAAATGTTTAGCTGACTTTACAGAGTTATCTCCCTGTAGTGCTAGGTACCACCTTAAAGATAGGACTTTTTTTTATGTTGTCCAATCCTTAATGAAAGTGAAATAGTGAAATAATAATTTGCTTTTACCAAGTTTGGTTCAATTTTGTCAAGATAAGCTAAGAAACAAAAAAACAACAATCCAATATTGGAATTGGAGTCAAATTGGTGAACATGAATTTTTAAGCTAATGCCCCTTGAAATATTGATATCTGCTTTTATACTACTTTAATTTATAGAACTACAATTCAAACTTACTCTTTCAGTGTGGCTTTAGACTCTTTCTCCCATGAGAATACTCCTTTCTCTATGGTAATGGCATGTTCTGTAATATAAAATGGAGATACAAAATTACTTTGCTTCTAAAAAGTGTATTAACCAATTTCATGATGTATTCCTACACAAATTCATGAACATATGAGAAATAGCTCTATAAATGACTATAGATATTAAAAGAAAAGGAAACTTTATATCTGGGCATCGAATTCAAAACTTTAACCAATACTGATTCTCATCAAGCATGTCCAGCTTAGGAGGTGTAGAGGAGTAAGCATTTCCATCTCTTGTGCTATTTTCATTATATTGACTGCTGGTCATTAAACAGAATTTTGTATAACATCTTCAAAGAAAAGAAAAGATACGTTTAAGAGGTCCCTTATGGGGTGTCCAAGTAATCACATAATCACAAATGTTTAAGAGGTCCCTCATGGGGTGTCCAAGTAACCACATAATCACAAATGTTTAAGAGGTCCCTCATGGGGTGTCCAAGTAATCACATAATCACAAATGTTTAAGAAATCCCTCATGGGGTGTCCAAGTAATAACATAATCACAAATGTTTAAGAGGTCCCTCATGGGGTGTCCAAGTAGTCACATAATCACAAATGTTTAAGAGGTCCCTCATGGGGTGTCCAAGTAGTCACATAATCACAAATGTTTAAGAGGTCCCTCATGGGGTGTCCAAGTAATCTCATAATCACAAATGTTTAAGAGGTCCCTCATGGGGTGTCCAAGTAATCACATAATCACAAATGTTTTGTCAATAGAATCACATAATCATTAATCATTTTTTAAACAAAGTAATCAAATAAACAAAAATACAGTTCTAGATTATCAAATAATTAAAAAAATCATGAAATATTTGGTCTTATGATCAAATAATAACTATAAAAACAGCCAGGTAAAACACTAATTAAGAACCCCATGATGAGGCTCATTTAATATAACTTACTAGCATTGATATCCCTTGAGAATGCACTATAATCTAACTCATCATTGTTAAGGAATGTCTGTATTCTCTTCAATGATACACTTGCCTGAAAAATAACAAGTCAATTTACATAAAAGATATGCTAATGAGGCAGTAACTCAACAACATATGAGAATTATTCATTCATTAAACTACTTTAACTATGTCATATTGTATGTCATGAGCCTTTCTTTTTTAGTGTAAATATTATTATAATTCTATAACAAAAGATAAATCAGTTGCCTTTTCTATACTTAATTTTTAGTGCTTATCCCTAAACTTTATCACAAATTTAATGTTTTATACAATAAAATCTAATACTGTTTATTCTTTATTTTTCAGGGGTATTAATTTTCATGGATTGATGACCAAGTGTATTTTTGTGGATATTTTGTGGTTTGGCAAAAGTCTGACAATGCAGGGCTTCCAAAACGGTCATATATTCCGGTCATTTGATTAATGTCCGGTAAAAGTCCGGCTGGGCAAAGCATGAAACGGTCATATACATTTTTGTTTTCAAGGCTTTTTCGGTCATTTTAACATAAGTCACGATCATTTTGAGATCTTTTTGACCCAACCTTTTGCCTTTAACATCTACACATTTCCGTTCATAAAAGTGACATGATGATTAATTACTATCAAAACAACCCCTACTTCAATACTTTCTAATTTTAATCAAGGCTAATTAGTTGTTGGACAAGTGATATCTACCTGTTCAGGTGACAGGTAAACTATGTTCAGTACCGGACATCGTATAAATTGATCGGTCTATTCACAATTAGTTTCTTACATTTCAGCGGTTTGTAGCTCATTGATTTAGTCCAAAAGATTAAAATTATAAGAAATTAGTTTATCTACATGATTTGATAAAAAAATTTAAAAAGTTTAAATGAAAAATCGTCAGAACTACGTCGAATGAACTAGAACATGTGTGCGCATGGGCAAAGGTGGGAAATTTAATTATGCATCCTTTATTTCTTCGAAATGCTAAAATTATCAATATCATTGATACCTGTATCTTAACGTTCATTTCAAGCATTTTGTTGAACAAATAACATGGAAAGAGCTTCTTCACTCAGTCATGCTTTGCAAACGTACACAGATTTTTTGTATCCGTTTACGGTCCATGTTTTACCATTGTCAAGTCAACATCCGGTTTTAGAAACACGTGATTTTAAAAACGAAAATGAAGTTTTTGACATGTCATTTTGCACAAATAAAGAGTCTATGACAGATATGAGCACCCTGATGTGCACAATTTAAATGATGCACTGCCAATTTAGCAATCTAATTAAAAACCGATCTCTCATCGCTCCTGTTTCTGATATGTCGAGTGGGAGATCTAACGAAACCGGTTTTGAGGTCACATGTGAGTGAACTAAAAGTTATGAATTTATAAAGATATGCAAATGAGTTGACGACCTATTAATAAGCCAATCAAAAAAGTTTATGAATTATTTTGACTGACGATTTCGTCGTAAATAAAAGGAGTTACATCCCTTTGCCTTACGTTAAACTTCCAAGATCGTGGAAGACTCAATATCATTGGTCGAAAAAGACACACCTACGAGGTCACATGTGCAGGTTTCGTTAGATCTCCCACGCAACATATCAGAAACACGAGGGATGAGAGATCGGTTTTTAATTAGATTGCCAATTTAGCAGTTTACATCCAAAAATCCAAAACAAAGTAAAGTTTAAAATCGTTTTTTTAATTTTATGTCATTATCATTGGAATGGCCATCTGATTACCATAATTGCCTTTTGTAACTTAGTCTTAAGGAATTAAAATCGGGATCAGATATAAAATGTCCGGCTAGCTCAAATGTTTTTTTGGAAGCCCTGTGACAATGCTTTAGAAAATTTGTACTTCCTTGAATATAAAAATTTGTAATTTACTTTATCAATCAAAATCAGTAAATACTGGTATCTATAAACAATAGTAAATCCACACAAAAAGAATAGAATGTTAAATGTCATACTGTGTTGATTACACTTTTCCCATTTCAACAAATCACAGAATCAATGCCCCGTATCTCATAAAGTGACGTGATGAAAAACTTCTTATTAAGCACCTGTTTGAGGGGTAACCAACTTACTTTTTCAATGAGGAAAATTCTTTTTACAATTGACTAACATTGAGATGACCTGAGGTAACATAGACAGGTGAAATATCAAAGTATGACTTACCTGTACTAACATTGAGATGACCTGAGGTAACATAGACAGGGGAAATCTAAGAATATCTGACTTACCTGTACTAACATTGAGATGACCTGAGGTAACATAGACAGTGGAAATCTTAGAATGTTAAACAGAGAGAGTGAGACAAAAGCCTTGTCAGCATCCAGGATATTAGCTGGGTCTATCATTACATACACAGCAAATGTCACCAAAGACACCTAAAACATACATTTCACAAATTGATAAGAAAAAGTTAATATACATTTGACTTTAGTTGGGAGTAAAATACTAAATTACTCCTCTCAGTTAGGAAGGTATCTAACTTTTTTTTCCCTTAAATTCATGCTCTAGTGAGCATATCAAAATGTTAACTTGTCTATCCAGAAAGGAAAAAAAATATTGCAAAATCACATTGATTTTTTACAACTTAACCAAGGGTAAGAGATATTGAACACCAACACAGGATGTCAGACAAAGAGCTAAGCTTGCTGGTCTGATATTGCACTACAGCTGAAAACATGGGTCATAAAAAGATCTTTTTTTTTTCTTCTTCTTTCACCATTTTCATATTCATATATTTATTACAGAGCATGCCAGTATTTATATTTATGTATTGTTCAATAAGTGCATTATTTTTGTAAAAGGAGACAGATTTGTAAAAGCAAATTGCTTGTTTCTGAATCCTGAATATTATTTCATTTGTATAATATCGTTTCATGATGAATTATCTGAATAAATATTGTTTAAACTAAAACTAAGGTCCTGTTATTTCATAGCATCTCTATATTTTTCCTAGTATTAGCTAACTATTGATGATACAGCCATCATCCATCAGGGAGTCTGTGTGATGATTGTGTTATTTGATATAAAATAAATTCCCTTGTGCAAGATGGACTTTAAACGGTTATTGATAAAAAGCATACATGTTTATCAGTACCAAATAAACAAATGCCTTTTGGTTTTTGGTATCTATGCTGTTAAGTTTCTCTCTCATTAACATATAAACATATACCTATCATTGATTGATTGATTGGTGGTTGCTTAACGTTCAGTGGCAAATATTTCATGCATATTCAGGACGAGAACAAGTTCACAATAAATACAATAGGTAGGTCTTGTTATACATAACACATTTTGTTAATAGAAACCTATGATTGATTTCTAAGATCATGAAGATATCCTTTTTGGGGTCAAGTCACCCAGTCACAGGGTCAATAAAATTAACGGTACCAATTTTCTTGCACTAGATGCGCATTTCGACAATACGTGTCTCTTCAGTGATGCTCGTGGCCAAAATAGGGTCAAAGTTCAACCAGCTATTATTGGACATTTTTTAATCCTACGACAATCTTACCAAGAATGGGGCTGTAGTCCATGTAAATGACACAACAGCATTTAGATATGCCATTCTCCTTAGGACAACTAATTCTTTGTTACGTATATCTAAAATCTGCTTCTCAAATGACGGCTCCCAGGCATACAGTTTAAGAACCTAAAAATGAAATAAAAGTTTATAATTCAAAGCTCACTTTGAAAAATTTTAATTGTGAAAAGTTGTTATTTTTCATTTCCTTTTATTCCATTAGCTATATACCTAAATACAGGCCATATACAAACTAGAGTAAAAATACCACTTTATTTGTCACATACAATGTTGTAAGTTTTCCTTTATTTGAAAGGTAAAACTCTTGAGAGTACTATCTAAGCCAATATAATTCCCTGAACTCTTTTTGCAGAACTATACCGAATTTTTTTATTTTAAATCAGTCAAGAGTTTTATATCATTTCCAATAAAAATTGTGAATTTATCTTTGTATTTCTGTTCGTTAAATAAACAAATAAATAAATGTATTTAAATGGCTGACTTTTTTGGTCCCATCAATCTAGATTTAGGAATTCTAGTTATAATCTGGCGTTTCAAAGATTTATTTTTATTACAGTAAACAAAATATTATATCATATATACATTGTACTTACTAAGGTCAAAGCAAGAGGTTGGTATAATTCATATTGTGGTATATCATAGCAGAAATTGTGTTTTATCAACATGTATAAAATTGAGAATGGAAATGGGGAATGTGCCAAAGAGACAACAACCCGACCATAGAAAAAAACAACAGCAAAAGGTCACCAACAGGTTTTCAATGTAGCGAAAAATTCCCGCACCCGGAGGCGTCATTCAGCTGGCCCCTAAACAAATATATACTAGTTCAGTGATAATGAACGCCATACTAATTTCCAAATTGTACACAAGAAACTAAAATTAAAATAATACAAGACTAACAAAGGCCAGAGGCTCCTGACTTGGGACAGGCGCAAAAATGCGGCGGGGTTAAACATGTTTGTGAGATCTCAACCCTCCCCTATACCTCTAGTCAACGTAGAAAAGTAAACGCATAACAATACGCAATTTCTTATTCCATTCTGTTAACTTTACTCACTTTTATACCATTTAAAACTTCATTCATCAGTTTGATTCTTGAATCTTTTAATCTCATTTGCTTCATCTGGAAAAATATAAGTTCATCTTTTGGTTAATAAAATCCTTCAAATTCTAAGCAAAATTACCAAGTGAACATACTTTAGTTTGACAATCAATTCAGGTGGAAAACACAATAAGTTACACAAAACTGAAAATAAACTTTCAATAAAATTTTAAACACAAGTTTTGTTTCCTTTGTGTATTTCATTTATTCATGACCCTGCTGAAATGTTCTGAGAGGTACAGATTTTTATATTTTCTATATCACGAGTGTTAGATTACAATATTTCATAAAAGCATGCTTTATGGTCGATCCCATGAACCTTGTTAGTGATTTACATTACTCATATCTTAAGGAGGTATACCTAGGTTAAGGGAAATAACTAACTCTTAAAATCATCAGTATGTTAATGTCAACCGTTTTCATCAATATATTCTAAGTTTCTAGGTTATATAGATTCTTTCCAATCTGTTTTAGACAAATGCTTAAAATACATTGATGAAATTCAACTTTTATAAAACACATGACTGATTTAAAGAGTTATCTCCCTGAACCAAGGTCTACCACCTTAATGCTTTAATTTTTCTTCAAAGAATTTGAGGTTGATTGAATCCCTTCCTTCAATTTATTTATAACTTTGTAACGATACATCAAGTTTTCAAACACTTTCATGAAACAGCTATGATACCTGTAAATCTCTAGACTTTTTGGCAATGACTGCATTAATAGGTATCAGTAGCACCATAACACCAAAACCTGCCAAGATGGACGGTCCAAGAAGCTGCCACAGGAAGTACAAAGACAGAGCAATCTGAAATGGTCCAGACCAGATAGTATGAAAGTAGGTCATCAGGTCCATAAATCTCTGGGCATCGACTGCCATTAAGTTAACTATTTCTCCAACAGTAGCAGCTCTCCTTGCAGAACTGGATAACTTCAACATCTATAAATAGAACAAGGAAATTCTTTTATATCAGAAATATTATCTTTAACATTTGAATTCAAATTATCGCTATTTTTTTCACCATTGATGGACATCACTGACTTTCTTGTAAAATTAAGACTTGACACCACAAATTGAAAGTGACTGTTGTATGATGTCAAGTGTTCAAGTGTAGAAATTCTGAAGTCAAGTGTCCCAAATACACTAATAGATTAAAGGTCTTTGAGCTATTTAAGGTGGTACCCAACACTTTAACTAAAATTAATTTGGCTCGTTTAATTTTGTCAAAGTATTTACTTTGACCCTTTAACAAAAATATAAAAATTTCAAAATTTTGAACCAACGGTTTGGTCAGAAAAATTACGCTGGTTATATAAAAGTTTGACAAACAACAATTT